>NC_081135.1:1967727-2090227 GCF_958295425.1 Solea solea | reverse complement strand
TTCTGCATGTAAACTCTTACACTTAAACACTTTTACATGCGTGGACACAACATTTTTTATTTCCACTGATCACTGAGCTCCAAATCACACACCAGGCGCAACAACACCAGTGTGTTCACTCGACAAATCCTGAGTAAAGAGAGAGAGACAAGACAGGGCAAAAACACACACACACACAGTGACAGGTTGCCGAGCAGAGTACAGCGTGTCCCACACCGCTGCCACACTTGAAGAGAAAACATCCTCTGACTACATGCATTTAAAACTCTGTGTTTTTCCTCCAGACGTCTGGACAACTTTCCACTGACGACAGACGGTCAGACAGACAGACAGACAGACAGACGGTCAGGACGACTTTGGCAGATTTTAGTCACTTAACAAGAGACTCACCTGAAGTTTGTGTGTTTTTTTTGGAGTGCTTGATCCACTTGTTGAACGTGTTAATCTGTGAGTTTTGTTGTTGGGAATAATTTAGTCTAGATTTTCCACAGTGACACAAACTTGGAGAGCAGCTCCCGTGTCATTTTCTGTGTGGACTTTGGTTCAGAGAGAGTGAGTGAGTTCATGTATCCACTGCAGACTTAAAGCAGGTGCTGAGGCTTTTGTTAAGTGGCTAAAATCTGCTCGTGTCGCACGTTTTTCTCTCTTTATGCCTTTAAAGCAGGACGAAAATCTCGCTTAAAGTACAATAAAGGCGTGTTGCTGCCGCAATAAGTCGGGCGGGATTTATAATCGATGCATTGTGCCTTCGCCGGAGTCTCAGACACAGAAGTAGCCCCTCAGACCTCCAGAAAACAAGATAAATCCACAAGGAATAACTCATGTTAGCATCCCACCCCGTCATCTCCATCAGCCCTCGACCCCCCCCACACCTCCTGTGAATGGTCAGAGCGATGACTGTTGTGTGTCTGTGGGTGGCACAGACACAGAGAGCCAGTCTTCCACCCCCTCGGCAGAATAGCGCTTCAGCTGTGCCCCCCCCCCCCTCCCCCCCCTCTCCACTGTAACATTTGCATTCGGCCCTCAATGGCTGCTCTATCCTCAGAGCTGCCGGGGACGGAGCGAGAGGCCGCCTATAGGAGCTTGTAAAGCCCCGCCTTTAAATTTAAATGACACCCCTGTGACGGGCCAGCTCAAGTCATGAGTCACTGCTTCTCCATCCCACATGGACACTTCAAAAGCCAGAAAACAATATGGATGAATTAGGAATCAGGGGAATGGTCGATGTCTTTCCCATGAAGATGGAACGCTCGCTGGGCTTCTCCATAATCTGAGGCGCCATCGTGTCTTTAACGCCAGCGCGGTGACGTGACCGGTGACAGCGGTGACTGATGAGGAAAAACTGCTCGTCACAGCATGTCCTACAGTATCCTGCAGCAACAGGTCGTCGTCGCCCCTCCTCCTTCTGTTTATCCGCTTGTCCTCCTCAGCTCCGGAGGAGGAGGAGGAGGAGGAGGAGGATGAGGAGGAGGACGCCCGCTTTGAGAATCTGACACTAATTTTTCTGACATGAAGCCTGTGATATGTGTAATCCCCTTAAAGCATAGCCGCAGAACCTCTTGTATCCCCGCTGACCAGTGGAGGAGGAGGAGGAGGCACTAACTCCTTCCTCCTTGTATTCATCAGCGTGGCATTTACATCCTGCCTTTAGAGCAATGTAAATATGCACGCCTCATGTTCATTCTTCAGCTGCTCTGAGTTTTCACATGAATATTCATCGTTCTCTGCTCCTGAATCACATCAACACAACAGGATTTAATTCACATTAAAGACGGCGTACCTGGTATTAACATCCACGCAGAGGCATCTGTTCACAAATGCACCCATTCAGGGCTGCGACAATGACTCCAATAATCAATAATATTTATATATATATGTATATACTGTATGTATATACATATAGTTTATATATATATACACACACACATGCATATACTGTATGTATATATATATATAGAGAGTGTTTCCTGATTTTTCAGCTTCTTAAATGTGAATATTTTCTATTTCTGTCATTTTTCAGCTTCTTAACTGTGAATATTCTCTAGTTTCTGTCATTTTTCAGCTTCTTAAATGTGAATATTTTCTACTTTCTGTCATTTTTCAGCTTCTTAACTGTGAATATTTTCTACTTTCTGTCATTTTTCAGCTTCTTAACTGTGAATATTTTCTACTTTCTGTCATTTTTCAGCTTCTTAACTGTGAATATTTTCTACTTTCTGTCATTTTTCAGCTTCTTAACTGTGAATATTTTCTACTTTCTGTCATTTTTCAGCTTCTTAACTGTGAATATTTTCTACTTTCTGTCATTTTTCAGCTTCTTAAATGTGAATATTTTCTACTTTCTGTCATTTTTCAGCTTCTTAAATGTGAATATTTTTAGTTTTTCTCATTTTTCAGCTTCTTAAATGTGAATATTTTCTAGTTTCTGTCATTTTTCAGCTTCTTATCTGTGAATATTCTCTAGTTTCTGTCATTTTTCAGCTTCTTAACTGTGAAAATGTTCTACTTTCTGTCATTTTTCAGCTTCTTAAATGTGAATATTCTCTAGTTTCTGTAATTTTTCAGCTTCTTAACTGTGAATATTTTCTACTTTCTGTCATTTTTCAGCTTCTTAAATGTGAATATTTTCTACTTTCTGTCATTTTTCAGCTTCTTAAATGTGAATATTTTTAGTTTTTCTCATTTTTCAGCTTCTTAAATGTGAATATTCTCTAGTTTCTGTCATTTTTCAGCTTCTTAAATGTGAATATTCTCTAGTTTCTGCCATTTTTCAGCTTCTTAACTGTGAATATTTTTAGTTTTTCTCATTTTTCAGCTTCTTAAATGTGAATATTTTCTAGTTTCTGTCATTTTTCAGCTTCTTAACTGTGAATATTATCTACTTTCTGTCATTTTTCAGCTTCTTAAATGTGAATATTTCCTACTTTCTGTCATTTTTCAGCTTCTTAAATGTGAATATTTTCTACTTTCTGTCATTTTTCAGCTTCTTAAATGTGAATATTCTCTAGTTTCTGTCATTTTTCAGCTTCTTAAATGTGAATATTCTCTAGTTTCTGTCATTTTTCAGCTTCTTAACTGTGAATATTTTTAGTTTTTCTCATTTTTCAGCTTCTTAAATGTGAATATTTTCTACTTTCTGTCATTTTTCAGCTTCTTAACTGTGAATATTTTCTACTTTCAGTCATTTTTCAGCTTCTTAAATGTGAATATTTTCTACTTTCTGTCATTTTTCAGCTTCTTAACTGTGAATATTATCTACTTTCTGTCATTTTTCAGCTTCTTAAATGTGAATATTTTCTACTTTCTGTAATTTTTCAGCTTCTTAAATGTAAATATTTTCTACTTTCTGTCATTTTTCAGCTTCTTAAATGTGAAAATGTTGTGTTTTCTTTGCTCCGTATTGCAAAGAAATCATTTAAAACTGAACGATTTTGGTTTGACATTCAATAACAATCATCATGAGGGCCCACGTCCTCAGCTGACATTCTCTGACCAGCTGTGTAAGTAGACGCTTGATTCCTCAGATATTGGGATGTGATTTGGTCTGCGTCTGTCATTCGGTCCATTAAATTCAGGAAAATGATGGTGAAATGTTTCCATTCCTTAAAAAGCACTAATCAAACCACTTACGTGGATGATTAAAAATGGCGTTGGATGTAAAATGAAATCAAATAAAATCAGAAAAGAATAATGTTTCTTTTCTTTGGCTCCATTCTCAGTTTACTGTGGGAGAGAATGGGTGTAAGTGTTCACTGATGGCTGCTGATGGGTCAGCCAGCGTATCACAGGTCACAGGGAAACCACTTTGGTGAAAGCCCTCAGCCATGAGACGCAGAGAGGACGGGGGGGAAAAGAAAGAAGATGCAGACCCAGTGATCCCAGCACACGGTGGAACACCAGAGCCATGGCTGCACAGGGACAGGGCTTCCCTTCATCCTCTCACACACACACACACACAGAGAGAGAGAAGGCTCCCTCTTAAGGATCCTGTTTTGTTTTGGGGCTCTAATGGATCCGTTTTGGACTAATGGATCTGTTTGAAGGCTCCAGGACACCAGGAAGCACAAAATCCATTATGAAATGATAGCCGAGGGCTTTTTGCTTACATTTGGGCTGGTAATGGAGAAGAGGAATCAATGGAGAACAGTGGGTGAGAAGAGCAAGTCGTCTTAAAAGTCCAAACTGTGGCGGCGGCGAGGCTGCAATTAACAATCGTGAATTACACACAAATGAAGGAAATAGCAAAAGGAGACAAGGAGCAGGTAATATGGAAAGAACACACACACACACACACACACACGTACGACTGTGTTGCCTCAGCGGTAATTAAGTGCCTTTGCTGTAATCCCACACACAGACGAGAGAGAGAGTAGCATGAAGGTGAGATTAAAAAAGTGTTGCTTGTTTGTATTTAAATGGGAAGCTTGGAATGCAGGAATCTCTCTCTCTGTCTCCCTGTCTCCCTGTCTCCCTCCCACAGGCTGCGATAAAACACAAACACTCCCACTGCCGCGATGGGAAAAGTGCTGATCGTGCACGTCCGCACCCAAAAACGGTCCATCATTTTTTTTGACTTTTCAAAATAAGGGCGTGAAACAGCGTCCAGCAGACATTCTCTCTCGCTCAGGTCATTAATGAGAAGCAGTGGAGGAGAGGACACTGTAAGGCATCTAAATGATCTGCAGCGTATAGACAGGACGCTCTTAACAGCTCTTAAATACCTTTTATTCACCTGTTTGACGGATGGATATAAAACGCGGAGGTTATTTTAAGGTTTACGCCTTTGCTTTGTGAGTGTTTGGTTAAAGGGCGGCGGCGGTGGTGGTGTCAGTGTGAGGCACCTGCAGAGTCCAGGTCCACGCGCAGCTTAATCCAGCTGAAGTCTGGACAGAGAGAGAGCCCTCCTTCAGTTAATCTGATCATCTGTGACCTGCTGAGACATGAAACCCACCCTCCAGAGCTCGTCTAATCTGAGGGGATAAAGACCTGTGAGTGTGTACAGTACACACACGCACACACACACACACGCCCTGAAGTAAAACTGGAAGACGACAATGCCACCGCTCACTCTGGTGAGTCACGGCTAAAGCCTGCCTTTGACAAGCTGTCATTTCCCCGTGCTGAGAAGACAGATTTCACCGCTCGCTCGACACACTTAACATAACAGCAGCCACACGTCCAGAAACACCTTAAAGTGAGAGTTTAAGGTGTTTCTGGACGTGTGGTTGTATGAGGTACTGAGTGCACTCACTGGAAACAAAGTTTGTACCAAAGTCCATTGAGAAAACCGTTGTTTTTAGTTTCGCAGTGACGCCAGGGGCGGCGGTCTACGTCTGCGCCCTTTGGCTCATTTGCATAAATGAGGTCAATCCAATTAAGGGGTTTCACACCCAGAATGAACCAAAGAACACATGTGAACTCACGGATGAGGCAGCAGTGGCTCAACAACTCCTGTGTCTAATCTGTGTCGCTGGCATGTAAAAAAAATGTAGATTTTCTCTATGGGGTTTGGTGTGGAAAACACAACGGTCAAAAAACCTCATATTTGATATTTGAAAAAGGCTGTTAGTAGAAATCCAGTGGACCTTATTTTATTGTAACGTCCTGATTTTACACTTTCAAGCACTCTCCAGCGATCAAAGACTCCGCCCCCCCCACTGCTCTTCCCAAAATAACACAAATCCACTACATTATGCTAATAACACACACACACACAATGCCTACGTCTTCTTCCTCCACGTTCACTATTGAGCACGTGTCAGAGCGCGTTTGAGGAGTTGTGTAAATCCATAAAACAGATAAAAGGGGATAATGAGATGGAAGGGAGAGAAGAGATCTATTCATCAAAGCCTCTTTTCCAACACACTCAGCAGATCAGGGCACAACTGTTGTTCGGCTGCTTACTCTCCAGTTTTTTAGGAGATTAAAGCTTTGGTTGCTGACGTAAAATAAAATAATAATAATAATAATAAAAAAAGAGAGAGCGTAAGTTGATAGGTAGAGTTTTTACAGAGACTGTGGAGCACAGTAGTGATCATTGTCTCACGGTTATTTATATCAATAATGAGAGACAGTTCAAACTCAGAGGGATAAAAAACAATTTACGTGACAAATCATGTTGGTTTTTATAAAGAAAAATATGAAATAATAAAATTAGAGCTGTTAATCGATTAGTAAATGAAATGGCCAACTGTTTTCATCATCGATTCATCGGTTTTGATGATTAAAACAAGATTTCTGATTGTTTCTGCTTCTTAAATGTGGATATTTTCTCCGTTTCTTTGCTCCAGATAACAAACAACAAAACAAAGATGTTCTACAACACCATCATTTACAGGTTTGAACATTTTCTGACATTTCATGGACCAAGCGATGACTCGATGAATCGGGAAAACAATCGTCAGCTGCAGCTCCGCCAATCTCGTGTGACAAATCAACAAATCTTAAATCTTGAATTAGAGAGAACAAGACGACATTGAAACCAAGCTCCAAAAGAACTAGTTTCACCAGAGAGTGGCCTCCTGATCACGTGACAGCTTATTGTGACGCACGGTAAAAAACCTTTAGACTTTAACATTTGTGTATGAGCACACACACAGTGTCTGTATGTTTCCTCGGCGTCAGATAAATAAAAGTGCAGCTTTAAAGTCACTGAACTCCGGCGTATCGATCCCTCGTCTCTACTCTGACCAAAGGGCACTCTCCTCCTCCTGCTCTGGACCGACTCTTTAACGCCGTCTGCGCCGCTGAGCGCCCGGGGGCCACAGGAGGACGGGGTTTCATCATCTCCGTGTGGGTTTGCAGCGCGGTGCAGCCCGCGGGGAGCGAGAGCGTCCTCGGGAGCCTCATCATCGCCATTGCCAACAAAACATCAGGCTGAACCAGGTGCACCTTATTATTATTATTATTATTATTATTATTATTATTACCATCCTTTAGCTGCTTCTGTTTAGAAATGGGTTTAATTTAACCAGGAATAAAACGTCAGACAGTTCAATCACACAGGAAACTCGTGAAAAATGATAAACTATACATAAAAACACAAAATCTCTTAATCCTAACCCTCTGACTGAAGACGAAGCTACAACTTCTTACTCACCGCTATCTAAAACCTTTATTTTGACATGTTTTGCTTGCAAATGATTCAAAATACAGAATTCAGGAAAAGTATTAAAAAAAGAAAAAGTGTGAAAAGCTACAGTAAAGTTTATTTATACAGCACCTTTCACAGATATAAAATAATAATAATAATAGTAATACTAAGTGCTAAATAAAAGCACTTAATGTTACAATAGTACAATGTCGTGTTGCCTAAATATGTTTTTTTTTTTTCTTATTATGTTGTTCGCCTTCATTTTTCATATTATGACATTCTTTTGCTTCTAAAATATTAAAAATACAGGAGAATAGAAAATGAAATAGTTATAGTAGTAAATATTCTGATGTAATCTCGTGTCTTTAAAGTAATAATATGGCATTAATGTACATATTGAACACACGGTGTTCAGGCTCCACCGGCTTGTGTGACACGTGTGCGATGATGACGCACCGTCAGCTTCCTCTGAGCCGCGTCTCTGAACACGTGACACTAAGCGGCTGCCAATCATGTGACAATTAGAGGGAAATTAGCAGCGACTCCTCAAAAACTCATCCAGTCATCGGTGTGTGAACGAGTGAAGGTTAGCCCGCGTTAGCTGTGATGATACAAACACAGAGGAAAGCAGCGCCTGCTTGTTTAGCTACAATAAAACTTCTATTTCTGGCAAAAAAAAAGAGAATAAATGATTAATCCTGCTGTGACCACGCCCCTTCCTTCCCTCACCCACCACGGTGCGCGCTGCAAATTAGTGTCCCCCCCCCCCCCACCTGTCGCTGTGGGTTACTGGTGCAGGCATCTGCTGGGTGTGAAATTGGTCATCTCACTTTTCGTCCATGAACTTTGAATGCACCTCCCCCTCCTCCCTCCCTCCTCCCTCCTCCCTCCTCCCCAACTGTTGGCTCAAACACACACAAATACACACGTACACACATAAATACACACATACAGAGGCATGGATACGCTGCCATGACCTGAGGTTGACCTTTATGGTATGGTCGCCCTGTGTGGCAGAGGAGAGGAGGAGGAGGAGGAGGAGGAGGAGGAGGAGGGGGCGTGACACAAATACTACCCTCTACCCTCTGAAGTCATGCTAGAACTTTGTAGCTGCATTTATTCAGATTTTATGAGTCCTTCTGCCCCGTTGTCCAACAGAACTTTCACTGTCCATATCTGGCAGTGACGTCCTGAGGTTCTACCGTAATGACCAGTATAGTAGTTTTTGGAATTTTCTAGATATCGCAAACGTTTCGAGGAGTTACGGTAACGAGACGTACGCGTGCCAAATCCTGTCTGTGCCGACCTTTTAGAATCTTTATAGTTGATATCTTCTTCTATAATCGTACATTCACAGATGTGCAAATGCATGATTATCTTTTATTTTCCTTTGCTGTTGTGACACGACACGTACACTAACAAAGGATGAACTCATCTTAGTTTCATCGCAATGAAAAACTATTAGGATAATTGTAAAAAAAAACATGTTTAATACACATTCAAGACAAATGAAAAAAACCCTAAGACACATAGAAGAAAATAAATCGCTGATATCGTTTCAGAATCTATAGTGCACGTAAAAACAATATAATATAATATAATATAATATAATATAATATAATATAATATAATATAATATAATATATAATAATTGTATAATAGTTTGGGATTTTTCATTCGTTTTTACAAACAATTTAGTTTTAATTAGTTTTTAGAGCGTGTTTGCGAGTTATTAGCTTTTAGTTTTTATTAGTTTTAGTGTTATTTTTTGAAATATGGAATATTTGCCAGGTGCAAGATTAAAAAAAAAGAAAAAAAGGTGATAATAAGTATTGTGTCTCAAATACAACCTTTAGTTCTATAAACACACATTTCAGTTTCTGTTTGTCTTTTTTCTTTTAGTTACCATACATGTTTTTCTTCACTTTAAGTTATTTTTTATAGTTTTATAATAACCTTACTACCAGCCAGTCGTCGTCGGCTACAATAACGACAACGCCGTGTAATGTCAGCGCGTCTTCAACCGGAACCAGAGAAGGACAAGTGACATGTCCTCACATGGGACAATAAGGATGTCATGCTACACTGCCGCCTGGTTCACAACAGCCTGTCTGACACAGACCAACAGTCATTTAAAAGAAAACAGAGAAAAGGAAAGAAGAGAGAGAAGAGAGAGAAGCCATCGTGGTGTAAGGCCCCAAAAGATTGCATTTCGGTTGCCTCATTAGACGAAGCCAATTAAGAAGATCTCTGTCTCATTATGAAGACCGGCCTCTGGGAGACAGCTGGGCCTGTCTGTCTGATGGTTTGCTGCTCCCTAGGTGTGTGTGTGTGTGTGTGTGTGCACCTACACAGTGGGGGTGGCTGGATAGGAATGAAGTAGCTGTGTGTCTTTGTAAGTTTGTCATCAGAGGAGGAATTAAAGAAGCCCACAGGGCAAAGTCAACACATTTGAATGATAAGATACACACACACACACACACAGAACAATGATTTTTTAAACCTCAGTCTGCCTCTGTTGAGTCATGATGAAGCTGCATATCAATAATTAATGCGAGCGGAGAAAGGTCACGCACGCAGCACGCCTCCAACGCTTTTTACACGTCTTTAACTTTGCTGCAGAGGTGCTCACATGCAGCAGCAGCAGCAGCTGCAGCAGCTGCATTCACTGCAGCAGTGAGTCCTGCAAAAATCACCACGTGTGAGGAGGGAGGGGGAGAGAGAGAGAGAGGGGGGGAGATTGCAGAGAATCTTTTAGTTGAACAGCAGCACTGTGGGCAGCATGGATGGAAAATAATAATAATAATAATCATCATAAAAAAAAAGAAGGGATGACTCAGAGGTAGTGGGCAGACTGAGACCAGGTGAGACTCTGCTACAGCAGCAGCAGCAGAAGCATCAGCAGCAGCAGCAGCAGCAGCAGCAGCATCAGCAGCATCAGCAGCAGCATCAGCAGCAGCATCAGAAGCACTGTGCTGGTTTACAGAATTAGATTTAAATCTCGGCATCCAAACACTTTATTAGCCTGATTTATAACCTCATAGTTTGCAGAGGAAGACGGGAGGTGAAACGTAATTTTACATGCTGTTTTGCACGTCTAGAAATATCCATTACGCCATTATTGTTTGCTCAATATTGAATAAAGGGGCTGCAAGTAACAATTGTTTTCATAATGGGTCCAGAAAGTGTTGATCGGCGTTTTCCACCAGACCTTTGTTATGTAAAGCAAAGAAATCACACTGTTTTAATGATTTCATAATTATTAAATAAACTAATTGAATAGTTTTGAAGCTGATGAAGAAAATAAACGGCCCAATGCAGTATGTGATATATAGCTTCTTTTTTTCTTTATTATATCAGGTTTAATCCTGAGAACACAGAGCATTTCAGCTGCTTTTTTCCATTATTATGTTAAATATACATAAACAGAGGCTATAAGAACGTGTAATAGAGAGTATTATATCCTTTTTTTACACTATATAAACACACCTCAGCAAAAAGTACTAAGAATTTGTGAAATATGGAAACACATCACAGTTCTTATGAAGAGAAACTGTCTATTTTGTGACCTCTAAACACAATCACCACGCCTCCTGTCGTGTGACCTATAAAGGATGTCCATATACGGAGTTGTGTCTTATTCCCACAGCAATTTACCAAGATCTAAGAGTTAAAAAAAGAAGAAGAAGTGTTTTTCTCTCCGATATCAGTGATTGTGAGCGACTGTAACACATCTTTGTGTGCGTCATTCAGGCGACGACACATCAGCACCGGAATCATGCAGAAAATGTGGCACGTCTTTGTTACAATGTGCTCTGGGGGTTTGAACTGCAGACCTCCCACACCGGTGGAAACCACTCCGGCTGCTCGGCATCTGGGTGCTAATGCACCGTTGGATTTTCAACACATTTTCAGCTCCTCCACCACTTCTCTGTCCTTTAACTCCAGACACATTCAGTTCAAGGACGTGATTCAGAGCACTGCCGCGTCTCTCCCTCTGCCTCCTCTGACCAACCACTGCTGCAATTACTTAGAATTACTTAGAAGAATTGTCTAAAATGAGACGAAAACAAATTCAAACTTCATTTCTCAACATTCTCATGGCCAACAAAACAGCCCTCACTCACAGCGACTGTCACAGCGACACACTGATGTGGGTCAGAGCAGTGGCCCAATTAAAATGTCTCTCCCCTACGGTATCAACGTCTCTGATCATCAGCAGCAGCAGCAGCAGCAGCAGCAGCAGCAGCAGCAGCAGCAGCATCAATAACTCCCGTGTGAATGTTTATTATCGTAAAGTTGATTTTAATTCACGCAACAAATCAACGTGAAATCAACGTGAAAAGACGAACAGGAAATAAGTGGAAAGTGATGAACTTTGGCATCCTTTTCTCTCCTTGAACTATTTTCAGATCAGTTAAGGGGGGGGGGGCTGTTGTGGGTCAAATCACATGGATGAAATTAAATTGGGCACAGTCGGGCGACAGAGCACGTGTCTGTATATGAGGAGGAGGAGGAGGAGGAGGAGGAGGAGGAGGTGTTCTCTCGTCAGGGCCTTATCAAAGCAGACCTCGTCCACTGCAGGCCAGTGTTGTTATGCCGAAGTCAGTGCCTCATTGTGTCTGTGTGAATGACCGCAGGGGGCGGGGGCAGGGGCGGGGAGGGGGGAGGGTGCACTGACTCCCGCTGCGCTGCTGCATACATTCCCCTCCACGCTCGCTCGGCCCAGGGTGTGGCCCAGTTTGAGAGGATTACGCTGAGGAATGCAGCCTAGCCCATCTTTTTTAAACAACAGAGGTGAAATAGGGAGGGGAGGGGCAGGATGGTGAGGGGGTGAGGGGGGGGTGAAGGCCACAGGGCACAAAGTTCATGTTCACAAACGCTTCCTGAAGTTCACAAAAGTAAAGTAAACCGAGCCAGAGGCACGACGTTAGAATGAAGTGAAATGATAGGATCTATGATGTGTTTACATTTCACTGTCTGGTGTCTGTCTGGACCTGTGGCAGCGACTCAAGGTCACGTTTTCCAGCGCGCTCTCTGCCCACGGCGACGCCCCCCCCTCACGCCTCCCTTAAAGGGCCAGTTCCGGCCTTTTCTGATGCGTGGCTGCGTGAGGCTTTGACACACCGTCACTGGGGCGCGTCCTCTCACTGACAACTGAGCTTCCATCTATGACGTTGTCAAGAACGTGTCTGCACTTTTTTCAGGTGGAAACTAAAAATCGCTCACTCTCCATAGAGAAAATCAGCGATTTTAGGAGCTGCTGGTCAACCGCTGCCTCGTGTGGTCACTTTGTCACTTGTGTAAACACAGAATTCATAAACATAACACTAATGAACAGACTGCTGTGACGTTAAATCAGTGATTTTCTCTATAGACTTTGGTGCAGGAGAGCAGCTGAGACAAAAAAAAGCCTCAAACAACCACACTTAACCAAACCCCTTAACTACTTTAATCTCTCAGTTGCCCTTTTATCACTGGTTCTCATTATTCCCTCCATGTTCTCTCGTGTCTTTATTACGGATTTCAGCCGTCCCACGACTCAGAGAGAGCCGGGATTAAGATGTTCTTACCAAGTGAGGGAAACCAGGGCGCCTCAGTCCCATGGGGGACAGGGGGGACGGACTGTGCCGAGTCTGTGACACACATGAGAAAAAACACACCGCACACCTGAAAGTGGCCACTATTGTGTCCCCCCCCCCCCCGCCTCACCACTTTCTCCTCGATGACCGCAGATTTGACGGAAACATAACCCCACCACCTCTCCAGCGGCTGACGCTCGCTCAGGCGTGGAGGTCACCTGATAAAACCTGACTGGCCATGTGATCCCCCACAGCCTCTGACACATGTGTGTGTGTGTGTGTGTGTGTGTGAGAGAGCTGCTGTTAACACACACAAACTGACCAGTTTAGGTCCACGACGGTGGAAAAAGGGGGAAGTGTTGAAACAAAAGGCTTCTGTCAGAGGCATGACATCATCACATGACCACCGTGACTGCACTTACTCCATTACCCAAGGTGTTGTCGCTCATTTCCTCCAAACTTCAGTTTCCAGTTGTTAAAACACAGTATGATGTCCATCTATGTTGCCACACTGTGGTCACTACATTCTACAATGTTAATGTTTCCAAATTTAAATGTAAAAATTAAATCTGGATTATTCTGGACCCCCGACAAAGCTGCTCCCGTCGCCGAGGTCACCGCGCTCACATTCAGATGTCACGCCTCCAAAATTGAAATTGGCGACGCTCGCGTGGGTCGCGCGATCTCATGTTTACCGAGGCAAATGTGACAATCGCTGGACAGAGATGAAGCGGCTCGTCCTATTTAGAGCAAGATGACAAATGTAGCACAGAGGGAACGACAGAAAATAACCCCCCCCCCCCCCCCCACACACACACACACACACAAGACATCACACTAAAGGAACGCTCGGAGCAGCGTAGGATGCTGCAAGCCTCACTGCCATGTGAGAAGAACAAAAAAAAAAGGCATTTTAAGGATTAATCATAAGAGAATTGATGCCATTTTTAAATAAGGGTGTAGTGAAGATGAAAGAAGCCATTCTTCATTGTCATTTCGCCTCATGCAGAACAGCTCCAGGTGGAAGTAAGTGACAGTTTAGCCCTTTCATGTCCCTGTTCTTATCAGAAATCTGAAAGGCCGAGCTTGTTCTCCAAGAATGAGCGCACACGCACACGCACACACACACACACACACACACACACACACACACACACACACACACACACACAGAGGAGCAAACTGAATTAAACTCTCTTCACCTCATCACGAGAACTTTCTCGAGACGTCCGGCTGCACTGTGTTTAAAATTAATAACACCTTTTAAAAGCTGCGTCACACACAATGATTGCAGAGCACTGAGATACCTCTTCTATTTTACATCTAACTTGAATTTGATTGGGTCATATTATTATTATTATTATTATTAATATTATTATTGTTGATGATGTCTGGGAGCACACGACCCCATGTGTGTAACCTTATCAGATGAGGAGGAGTTGAGGAGGAGACCCGGAGGAGACGGTGCGGGCGTAAACAGCGTGCACCTCAACACATTTCCTATTACGCATAATAATAAAGGATTCATTCTCCCAGCTGTCACGAGGAAAGTCTTTGTGAGAGAGGAGGAGAGGTTGGCGTTAAAAGTACAGAGGATTCCTGTATTCCTGCTCTGTTGCTGGACCATGTGTGTGTCTGTGTGTGTGTGTGCGGGGGGAGGGGAGGGTGAGGGAAGAGCAAGCGGCTGCAGATAGAGATCTGTCTATACATTTAACAGTTTGACTGACTCGTCCTGAGTGGCCTACAAATGACTGTTGTTGTGAGACATGAGCACAGACTGCAGACAGTAGGTGTGTTCACGAGAACACGGTGATGTCATCACGTGGCCCAGTTCAGACCTGATGCACTAGCAACGGAGTGATTTAAGCACTTTCACAAAACGCTCACCTGTGATATGTTTGCTGCTGCTTTTTTTGTACGAGAAATCGGAGAAAAAGTGCAAAAACACCAGAAGCAAAGTGTAATCTTTCCATTTTAATGGAGGCATTTTCATTTTTGCCCACTGGCCACGCCTCTTGAAAGTGGGAGGTGACGACATATTATTTTTCCTTTCACCCCAACCTGTCGTGGCAGATGCTGCACAGCGTTGTGTCTTTTTACGACTCACACCGTGTGAAGCGCTGGGTTTCCTCGCCGCCTCCTCCCTATTGTAAGGTTACTTACTCTGTAAAATGCCTTGAGATAATGTACGCATGTCATTTGGTGCTATACATATATAATTAGCAACTCTTTATTGAGAAAATCTGCATTTTTAGCCACTGATCTACTGGATTTTATCCACCAAAATCACAACATAAGACATGAGCCACTTGCTGATGGAGGCAGCAGTGGACCAACAACTTCCTAAAATCACCAATTTTGACCAAGAGTGAGACAAACAGTCCAAGTATTAGCACTTAAGCAGTAAAGTCTAATGAGTTGGTACATTGGTACATCACGAGCGCAGCTTGTTTTAAGATAAATAATAGACGAAACTTTACTGAACCTTATGTTCCAGGTGCAGTAAAGTTCACCACATCAGAAGCTGGAATACTGTGAAATAGAGTTAAAGCTGCCGGTCGTGGAGCTCCGTGTGAAATCCAGCTACAGAGCGACGAGCTCTTCACAGTGTTCTGCTCTAGTTTCTTTGGCTATTTATCACTGTCACCTTTTTTTTTTTTTGTCTTTGTTTTCAGTCGGCTTGAAAATAATAGGTTCCTCTCGAATGCAGTCCTCGCATTTGCAGCGTGTGTGTGTGTGTGTGTGTGTGTAAAGTGACCTTGTTATAATTGAGAAGAGTTTCTAACTAGACTAAAAACAGCGACAACTCCTGCTAGGAAAGATTTTATCCTCAGTTATAATAATAATAATAATAATAATAATTCTGCTTTTCTTAGATCTGTGGGAAGCAAACGTTACAGGAGCACTCGGGCTGTTCATGTTTGTGTGTAACAGCTGACACACACACACACACACATGTGCCCAGGAATAGACGCTGTGGCACGACGATGACGGACACGGCATGGTAACACAAGAAGAACGTGGCATATAAAAACCTGTGGTGACGGTGGACACGACAACGGACCCCCTGACCTTTGGTCTCACGGGGGGTCAAGCACTTTAAAAACCACCCGCCGACCGTGAGGCGACCACACGGCGGTGACATTTAACGTACCTTGAGCGAGTCGAAGCAGGCGATCACCCTCCCGTTCTCCACCTGGCAGCTCTTGGGCGGGTGGGCGAACTTGCACTCCTCGTCGCTGCGCGAACACGTGCCTCTCTGGAACTGCCGACACACCTCCAGGGTCAGCCATTTTGTGTCCCGTATCGTGGCGATGTTGAGAGCCATGTCGTCAGGGTCAGCGTCAGCAGCAGCGGCGGCAGCAGCAGCAGCAGCAGCAGCAGCAGCGCCGGCTGTGGAGCCACTTGTTTTGTTTTTTCTTCTTTAAAAGGAGGACGGTAAATCCTCAGAGGACGTGTTTCAGTGCTCCAGGAACAAAATAAATAAATTAAATAAAACCAAACTGCTGAAACTAATTGAACATGTAGCTGTGAACGGCGTGCGTCAGGTCAGTGGCTGATGCTCGTCCTCGTGGACAGGACAGGACAGGACAGCGGAGGTAATGGACAGACGGACGTCTCTGCGAGAGGCGCATGGGACAGAAGCTGAAACGTTCATCAATCAGGACGACACAGAGGGGGCATGCTCGGAGACGAGCTCCACCGGTCGCACCGACGTCCCCAAAACGTCCCCCTGTGTGACGGATGGTGTCTGTGCAAAAGGAGGCGGAGCAACAGCGCTGCTATTTCAAGGTGCAGCGGCACACAGATTAGAAACCAACACAGGGGGTTCTGTTGTTTCAAAGCGTGTGTGTGTGTGAGCGGTGAAGCTCCACCACTTCACCGCCGAGTTAATTCACACGGAGTAGCAGGGATGGTTGACCCCGCGGGGGGGCAGGGGAGTCTGTGGTGCAGCTGAGCGGAGTCCCGTCGCAACTGCAGACGCCGAAATCCGACGCTTCTCAGAAACACCCGAGGACCTTTAAGTGGGGACGCTGTCACACAAGGCACTTTCTGTCCCGAGATCTGAAATGGAGACGAGAGAGAGAGACAGGAAGAAGACACAGAGGTTACTTTGAGTGCAGGTGTTGGAAAATAACCTTGATGCAGACGTGGGACGATCCCGCGTCAGTGCACTGTTGTTTTTCGGGGGGGGTGGAACCTTTCAATTTCATTCGTAAAGACATTTTTAAATGAGTTTTCAGCAAATCTTGACACCAGTGAAGCTGCACAGCTCTAACTTTCAGGTTTTGTGACCGTGTCATGGCTTAATCTCACCCGTAAAATAGATTTTAAAGGTGTAGTCCTGGTTTTAATCCTGGCAGCACAAAATGGCCACCTCAATAAAGCAAGGCCCTTGACTTATGCACAAATGGCTTGTTATTCTTATTCTAAGGCTAGAAAAACTACATTATTTTCATTTTAAAAGGTATCACACCCTAATTCAAAAATACCTGAATGCAACTCATGATAATCTGTCTTGATTAATTCGTCGTTTGGTCCAGAAAACGTTGAATATTGTTGATCAGAGTTTCCCAAACCTGAAAATAATCATTCACAAACGTCTCGTTTTGTCCACAAACCAAACAGGAGCAAAGAAACCAGGAATAATCCACATTTAAGAAGCTGAAACATGAACGAAAACTACTTTATTTGTTAAAGAAATATGAATTATTGATTAGTAGATGAATCATTACAGCCCTCAGTGCCAATAAATCCCTCTAAATGTAAAATATATCCTGGAGCTTTGAACCCAACGTGACCTCCTGGTAAAACAGAGGGTAAATAAAAGTGAGTCGGTGTGAACTGAAGAGCATACACTGCCACAGAGGAGAGCCACTTCTCCAGGGCCAGAGGGCCGATGAAGCACAGCTGTGTGCCATTATACGTGGCGGCGACTACAAGCCCCCGCCAGCGCTCCGACGTATCGCATACAAATGCGGTAAACGGTTAAAAAAGCCTCTGCTGATATGAGACGGTGGACAAGAGCATCAACTCGCAGAGAAGCCCCCGAGGGAGGGAGGGAGGGAGGCAGGGAGGTGCGGAGGAGGGGTCACGCGGCCCCGCGGAAAAACCGCGCAGCGCAGCACTATTCCAGGCAGACGTCCAGCAGCCGGAGAGGAACCGAGACAGATGCACGCGCGAGTGCCAGACACCATTATGACGCCGCTCGGTGTCCAGCAACAGTCGCCGCTCTCCCGCTCTCCAAATTAGATACCGGCTCATTGACAGTGGCAGAGGGGGAATGTTTGTGTGTCTCATCCTGTGAGGGAACTGGTTTCTGGGTCTGGTTGTTGTCCAGGGACACGGGAGGAGGAGGAGGGGGATTAGGTGGAGTAACAATCTGAGGAAGTGACCTTTACTTTGAGCGTATGAAATCCGTTATTAAGTTACTGCGCAGGGAGCGTTTTTCTTGGCACATCTGGAAATGTTTTTGGGGACGGGGGGACGGGGAGGGACGGAGGACGGGGGGGTCTGAGGACACCAGACACAGGCAGCAGACGCAGAAAGAGACAAAGAGACAAACCCACAGCAATGTATCGATTGAAAAAAGTGGAGAGAAATGTGTAACAGCACGAGAACAATGTCTCCAACAAGCTCTGAGGGCACATGACAAGCTCCACTTGGTGTTAATGAAAGCAAGTCAAGACTTGCACTTGAAATATCTGTGCTACTGTTGGGGGGGGAGGAGGCGAGGGGAGGGAGGCAGGGGGGAGAAATCCCTGAACAAATTCCCTGCAGAAGCCCTCACACAGCTGTCATACGGGTGAACAGTCTCTCACTTCTTGTCAGATTTGAGGTTCAGCAGCGTATTCGTGTTCCGCCCTCGTCGCGCTCCGCGACTTGCACTCGTGTTGTTTAATTAGAGATGAATTCACAGTCATGTGACAAACAGAGTCCAGACTGCTTCCCTGGCTAATCATATTGTCCCACTTTAGTGCTGATCATGTGAAATGAGATGAGAAGCTTCCGCGCCGCGCGTGTGCTCGCTGGCTGCGGGGCTGCGCTCGCGGACGCGGGATTCAATTTCACAGCGTCTCCCTGGGGAGGATGGGAGGGGAGGGGAGGAGGGAGACAGTCAGGTAAGAATCGTGTCAGATCTGACCTTTAACAATTAATCCCCACTTATTTTTAGAAGCCCATTAGAAGTCTGTGATCAAGCTAACCTACTTTGTCAAAACACGCAGAGGGACGCCGGCGCCGCTTGGCCGCGACTTGTGCTGGAAAACACGGATATTTATCCACCACGTTCACACACGAGTTTACAACAGACTCAACAGGCAACATGTTTGTCAGGAGAGAGATTGAAAACAAATGTGGAGCACTGAAGATAAAGATGTGACCCTGATGTGGGCGATGGGACGATAAAGACTCATGTACGCTGAACTCAAGCCACGCCAAAAATCTCTATCACTGAAAATCACTTCATTGACTCAAGTATTACATTATTTCACCCGACGAGCTTCTGAGACAACGACAGAGAGCAAACTGTGACCCTGAGGGCGGGGTAACTGCTGTTAACTGCTTCAGCTAACGCCGTCACGTCCTCAGGACATAACAAACTGAAAACACAGCGTTTAAAGACGTTTGCTTTGCTTTGACTGCTTCTGGAGGACGTTCTCCGAGGTTAGAGTTCTGCTTTGCTGCGTCCGGATGTGTCCTTGGACCGATGTCAGGCTCCTGAGATCAATATATTGATGATATTACATCCATATGCTGTTGCGTCTTCGTGGAAAGGCTCATTTTTTATTCATAAAAGTGTTTCAGGTCTGAAGGAGCTGCTCCCTCTGAACACTTGGACGCACAAACTTACACATGTAGATGATTTTAAATGGGTTTAATGTCACTCAGCCCACATTTGTTGACCACTTGTCAACTTATCCTGGACTTATCCTGGTTAAATTAAGGCTTAATCATAACAATAATAGTAATAATAATAAAGGTATTCATCTTTTCCTGGTTGTAAAGGCTGTTGCATCGATACTCATCGTATTTACTATGCTGAACACATAAAAAACAACAATTTTTAAGTGTAATTATTCAAGTTAAAGCAGAATTTGACCCTATATATAGTCAATTTCATTTTTTCTAACACACGTAAATATCCTTCTTTTAAAGAAATAAACCAGGTATGACCTGAAATGAAAGGTAGCAAAACTATTATAATATTAATAAAAAGGTATTCCTGGTTTTTAAAGGCTGTAGAATTGATAATCATCTTATTTACTATGCTGAATACATGGAATCAACACTTTTTTAAGCCTTATTATTCGTGTTAAAGCAGAATTTGACCAATTTCATTGTTTCCAACACACGTTAATATCCTTCATTTAAAGAAATAAACCAGGTACTATGTGAAATGAAATACAGATCATAAATATCAGTACATATGTTTCATTTTAGAGAGTATTCACAGTGTATTGTCACTTTCACTGTAAAAAGTTCATTTATAAGCCAGGTCACCCATGGATTTGATTTATATCCTAATACATTGATAATAAGTGACAGAAGATTATTTCCCACGTCGCCCCAGGCCTCTCCTGCACGCGGTTTAAAATTAAAAACTGAGGTTGTAACGCAGGGACAATGCTAAGAAAGACAGATGGTGAGCAGGTAGGAAGAGCGAGGCGATGCGGCATGGCTGAGCCGGGCTGTGTTGCACTTTTAGAGTCCTTCCAGGAATAAGAGGAAAAAAAAAAATATGTGGAGATCAGCATTGTGCAAAAATAGAGCTTCAGCGAACGGTGTCATAATCTGTCTTTATCAACACAGAAAGATATCGCGTTACCTCGAGGACACCAGCCCTGCGCCGTGTGGACGTTTTTTTAATCCCGACCGCGCCATCATTAGCACCACGTGTTAATAAAAGTTTCATTTGTGATGACAGGTCGACGTGGTGCAGAGAAACACCACAGCAGTGGACTTTATGGATTACTGACGCTTACTAGGGCCAGCTGGCGGCGGCATTAACTTGGTCAGTGTGTTTAATTGAATGAGAGTCAGCAGGATTGGGCGGGGGCGGGGGAGGGGAGGGGGGGTGTCTCGAGTGAAAGTCATTGGCTTGACCTCTGAATACCGTGCATGTAAGCCATTAGCCTGGTATCTGTGTGCAGTGGCTGCTCGTTGTTTGTGTTGTGCACAGATGATAAGCTACCCTGCTTTCCATTGGTCGTTTAGCCGCCGCCGCCGCCGTGACAACGTTTACTCCCCGGCGTCGGCCAGGTGTTGCCAAGCGAAATGGAGTAGAGAACACAGAGGGAGGGGGGGCGGAGGTGGTGGGGGCTCATGACGCCGCGTACCCCGAGCGAGCGGCTGCATTTCCATTTATTACCATTTTGTGCTGGCAAACCACCGCCTTGTGGTCATTTGCATCGCCAAGAGGAACAAGTGGTCAATGTTTTTCAAGGCTGGTGGAGAGAGAGGGCCTCAATGTGTGTGTGTGTGTGGGGGGTTCTCCTTTCCTGACAAATAAGGATCAGAGCGGGTCTGTGTCCCCGTGTTTAATAACACTACAGACCAAAGCTACGTGGCTCCTCCTGTTCCATATCATCAGCAGCCATTAGCGATAAGGACGGGTGAGTGAACTCAGCAGAGTCTAGAGCGGGACTAAGCTACTGTTCAGAGGCGTTTTCACAGTGTCAGCAGGTATGAGTGTGTGTGTGTGTGTGTGCGCCCCATATCATAATAAGCCTTAACTAAACTGCAGTGACCCACTTTGGCCCTGGACTGGACATAACACACAACGGTTTGTTTTTGTCTTCAGTAAATGGACATGTTTTACAGTGCAGAGGCAGCCAGAGGTGAAACGCACCGCTCACACAAATGTGACGTGTAAGAGGTGCAAGACGCAACCTTCTCTGACACGTGCTATCAGAGAACAAGTATTAGACATTTATAGTAGAGTGTTCACGTCTTATGACACTTCAAAACACAAAAAAAGTAAAGCCGCACACTATAAATGATTGAATTAGTCATCTAATCTACTATTTTAGCACTCGGTTAACTCGATTAAGTGCTTTTTAACAAAAGTTCTGTATCTATATAACAAAAACATTATTAAATAATGAATTAATTTGGTCTGAGAACAAAGCAAGTCATCGTCACTTTAAAGATTTGGTAAATGCGCATCTCCCGCTCAAACAACCAATCAATTAATCGAGTAAATAATGGACAGATTAATCAATTATGTAAATAAATCATTATTCGCAGTCATTGAGCAAGACGATTAAACATAAGAATAACAGCTATAGAGGGCGCTACCATGGAGGTCAAGGAGGTTAGCAGCTTATGTTATAGGCATTAGTCATATGGGTGGATCTTACATCCTATAATACACTTTAAAGCCAATATGGAGCGATACCGACAGAATGACCTCCAACTGTGACACAAAGCTGTCAATCACTCGTACTGTACGTGTCCAACTTTACCGTCCAGTTTCCCCCAAAATGGGAACTGAAGACGAGCTGAAACTAGTGAAGAAGAAGAAGAAGAAGATACAAGATCCTACTTCTGAGCTTTCACAACGTCCTGATTATAACAGCCACAGCGAGGTGAAGCACTTAGAAGAAAGTCGGTCAGAGTGTGCGGCTGAAGATGAAGGTGAATCTCTGGGTTTACTTTCAAAAGAAAGGTCGTTCTTTTAACTTAACACAAAAAAAAGGAGTGAGACAAGAAGAGAGAGAGAGGGAGAAGCTCACCGTGTAACTCTGTGCATTCAAAGAACCGCGACAGAAACCAAAGGAGATTAAAGCTCCTGTGACGCTGGAAATATAAAAAGTATAAACACATGAAATGAATAGAAATCTTAAGCCGCTAAATGGCTGCACTTGAAGACACAAGCGCTGAATGATTCAGCAAACTCACCCCCCCCCATGATCTGACTGCCACTCTCATCCACCAGCCGTCTGAGAGACCTCCCAAACCACTACATCCATTTAGTGCTCACCTCAAGGTGCAATTTACATGAGAGAGCGATTTTCGCAAAAAAGAAGGAAGAAAGTGGGGGGAAAAAAAAAAACCTGGCAACGACTCGGAGACACGTTCCCATTCTTCTCCCGACAGGAAGGGCTGGACTGATGTTCCATTTTAGAAAAAAACACCCACTTCCCCTTGAGCCACAGCCAGACGTGTGACACCACCCTTGGCCTTTTCCACGCGATGACACTGAAGCTCGGCTCAGACCGAGCACTGAGCACGCAGCTAAATGTAGACCAGGCAACTTTGTGCCCCGTGTGACTCCAAAGGTTAATAACGATGTGAGAGACCTTCGCGTTTGGGACATTTTGGATGTTTTTTATGAGGCTAAAAGTGAAGTGAAAACCACATGAAGCAAGCGGTGACGTTGAAACACAAGTTTTCTTTTTCCCTCCTCCAGAGAGTGAATAATATGTTGCCCATGTGGCATAAAAAAAAACATCTGCTGACATTTGCACTGAGGAGAGGGAGTGAGTCTGTGTCTGTGGTCGAATCCTAATGCAGGAAACTGCTGCACTAAGGACACTTACTGCGTGGCTCCCAATCTGTCTCTCTCTTTTTCCTCCCCTCGTTCACAGCCTCACACACTTTCTCTCACACAGATAAAACATTCCCCCCCCCCCCACCCCAACCAGACTGGTATGCAGCACACTGCAGCAAAACTCCAGAAAGAAAAACCTTTTAAAAAACACACACAAAAGCAGCAATGACGGCTCTCTCCCACCTCATTTCCCCGGGTCTCCCGGTCTCTGTCGTCCCACACGTTAGAAGGCACCTGGTGCTTCTGTGACACTTCAACACGGCTCCTGCCTTCAGCCTCAGCGAGCCGAGTTAATGACCGTGTGAAGGGTTGTCATTCCTCACGAGCTGCCGTGTGCTGCAGCTGGACGTCCATGCCTGGACAGGGACTCTCTCTCTCCGTCTGTCTCTCTGTCTGTCTCTCTGTGTCTCTCTCTGTGTCTCTGAGCCACGGAGCAAGCAAGCAAGCGAGCGGGCAAGTGAGCGAGCGAGGCAGTGCAGGCAGGAAGCAGAAGAGTGTCTACTCCAACTATCTGCTTAAAACACACCAACCCACCCCCTAAATCCAGCCCCTTCCTGCCCACCAGCTTGTAGCAGAAGGGCCCCGCCCCCCTTCACAGCTCCAGCCAATGGGGAGGAGCCACTGCTCTGAATCACAGCTGTCCATTGGAGCAGGGGAGCAGCACCCAAGTGAAGGAGGCGAAAAAAACTGCACTGACAATGACAACACGCTCACTAATGCTGACTGTACCAGGTGTTTCCCCAGTTTACAAGTTTAAAACTAACAAACTCTTATTTGGTTCAAAAATATCTTGAAAGGAATGGATTATTCAAACATTTCTTAGTATTTTATTTTCTAGTTTGCAAATACACTTCTTTGCGCTCCCTCACTTGTTATTTGTGCTCCCTTACTTGTTCTTTGCTCCCTTGTTCTTTGCGCTCCCTAACTTGTTCTTTGCACTCCCTCACTTGTTCTTTGCTCCCTCACTTGTTCTTTGCTCCCTCACTTGTTCTTTGTGCTCCCTTACTTGTTCTTTGCGCTCCCTCACTTGTTCTTTGTGCTCCCTCACTTGTTCTTTGCGCTCCCTCACTTGTTCTTTGCTCCTTCACTTGTTATTTGTGCGCTCCCTTACTTGTTCTTTGCTCCCTTGTTCTTTGCGCTCCCTCACTTGTTCTTTGCGCTCCCTCACTTGTTCTTTGCTCCCTTGTTCTTTGCGCTCCCTCACTTGTTCTTTGTGCTCCCTTTAAATCTTTAATTTTCATGATATACAAACTACCTAAGTTCCCGTTTTCTTTGAGAAATTGTGACTTTATTCAAATTCATCATGTCATAAAGTGTTTTTCGATTAAAAAAACAAGCTCAGTAACGTTGCGTCAGTATTTCAAATGCAGCAAAGTAATGACAATAAGGATGAGTCAATGTTTTACTTAATATTGGAAAGATAGGTCATGTTTTACTATACACTGTATAAAATGTAAATAAAAATCAGCTGAATCATGATTTTCCAGCTTCTTAAAAGTGAATGTTTTCTGATTTCTTTGCTCCATATAACAGAGAAACCAAGATCATCATTAAATCAAGGTTCAAGGAAACTATGACCAACAATTTCGGCCCAAAGAAATCATTGATTATTTGATAATAAAAATGCAGCCCTGGTTTATTTGGTCTTGATGGGAGCAGAATATCGTCTTTGAAATGGCTGCAGTAATAATGGTGAATGCATCAGCACAAAAGTGGTGTTTACACAGGTTTAAAAAAGCACGGTGAAAAATGACTGTATCAGACTGATACTCGAGGTCGTGATATCAGTATCGGACACAGGGAGAAAAAAAGGGATACCAAGTCCAATCCCTCTCTGCTGCAGCCGTGTAATGAAGATCGACCCCATCCTTGTCTCTATGTTCTATCATCACATTTAGCACCATCCCCCCAGGAAACAGGAGCACTGCACCTCCTCGTCCTCCTCCTCCTCCACTCAGCCTCCATCCTCTAAACTCATTCACCCCACCTTCCAGACACTCCTCCTCCTCCTACAAAATATGCTTTAATATATAGACATTTACATAACTTCTCAAGTAATACAACATGTGTTCTTATTTGAGCCTGGGCTGCAACAACTAATCGACTATTAGTTGATCAATAAATAATCCACAACTATTTTGAAAATGTATTAGTTGGTTTGAGTGTCATTATAACTTCTTAAATGTGAATATTCTCTCAGGTTTCTTTGCTCCATAATAACAAAGAAATCCAAATAAAACTGAATCGTTTGGTTTGTGGACAAAAACAAGACACTTGAGGACATCTTCATTTCCCAGTTTGACAAACGCTGATTGACATTTTCTGACATTTCATGGACCAAACAACCAATTGATTAAATGAGAAAATAATAATAATAATACTAAATGTTATAAACATGTTAGCGAGGATGTTTTAATTGGAAAAACAAGATAATTATAAATAATGAGGTGCCAGACGGACTGACAAAGATGCAGGCTCCCCCTTGTGGCACTTCAAAATAAATCACTAAGACTGTATGATGGAGTGCCAGTCAGCGTTTTAAATATGAATGATTTTCTCTATTCACAATTGTCCTGATAATGGAAATTGAACGTGTATATTTCTCATTTAAATTGGAGAAACACATTTTAAAATGATTATTGTGTGATATTTGTGCAGATCTATGAGAGACAAAGGGACGTGTACAGATCTAAAATGATATTTTGACACACATTTCATTCGTCTCATGACTAGTTGTGGTTGGGTGTTGTAAACGCCCGTCCCCGCCCTGCCAAACCCAGCTGAAGACATCGTTAACATGGAGGCGTGAAAGTGCAGCATCACATAAGTGATGAGTCAGAGATCCATGGCTTCATGGCTTTTCCAGTCACAGTCAATGGCACGGACGGCTCTCTGTTTCTCTGCCTCATACAAAAGCCAGTGAATGACGCAGCAGCAGCAGCAGCAGAACGAGCAGCAGCAGCAGCACGAGCAGCAGCAGCAGTAGCCTGGGCGTTTCGTTGACATCAGCGCGAGTCTAAACATGAATTACAGTCCAGAGATAAACAAACCTGTTTACTGTCTGTTTATGCTTCACTAGCTACAGTCTCATTCGTCCCGCAGCATTGGATTTATCTCATGTTTTTGCCTATAGATGGAGGCGGTGGTGGTGGTGTGTGTGTGTGGGGGGGGGGTTAAAGTCACGAGCGTGAAAAGTAAATTTAAAAAAGAAAAACCTCAGCAAATGATACTGATGTCATCTTAAGCGTCAGTGCACCTGTAGGGAAATAACACAGACAAACGCTGTGGGTTTAGGGGGCCAATATCTCTAAAATCACTGCAACTAACGGCTATTTTTGTGATTAATCGAGTACTTGTTGGGTCCATAAAAATGTCAAAATGATGTTGTTTTGTCAACATAAACCATCATTTTTCAGTTTTCATGAATTCTTTGTTATACGGAGCAAATAAACCAGAAAATATTCACATTTAAAAAGCTGAAGGCTTGTTTTAATTCTAAATTAAACTCATGCAGAGTGACAATACACTGTAAATACACTCTAAAATAAAAAAATATCTACGGTTAATGATCTGTATTACCTTAAAATACACTTATTACCTCTCGTATGGATACGTACGTGTGTTAGAAACAATAAAAAGTGAGTATAAAAACAGTAAAATTCTGATATAACACAAATAATTAAGCTTAAATTTAAACTCCGATGTTTTACAAATGTATTCAGTATAAATAAATATGATGATCATCAAATCACGATATGAAGATATCCAAAAGACAAGAGGAGGAGGAACGACTCACTATAAAGGCAAAAATGACTGGCACAGTTCCAAAAATACCCTTTACGTCCAATCCCAACAACCAAATATATATATAAATAAATAAATAAATAAATGAAGTACTCAGCTCCATTATGGCTAATGAATGAAGCTTATCAATCTTTCATTTGGCTGCGACCGCCTCCTCAATCGCCACATTACTGAGGAACTGTCAATAACTGCCCGCACAAGCCCCGGCTCGGAGCTAATTTCCAGCGTCAGACCACAGATAAGAGTCCACCCCCTCCTCCTGAATCTACCTCACACAGGAAAACAAACAAAACAAACAAAAAAAGGGGTCTGGAAAACACGCTGAGCCACTTCCTCCCCTGCCGTGGTGGTGGTGGTGGTCGTGTGTCCCCTCCCCACTTGTTATCCCTGTCCTGTTTGACCCCAAACAGCTTGGCTCACTCACACACACACACACACACACACAAGCGCACACATACTATGGTCCAAAGCATTTTTTAAATAAAAACAAATAAGAGCAGACTGACAGGTTAAAAACTGTCCAGCCGTCACTGAATGCATGCTTTCTTTACACATGGACAGTTCCACTAGAGAGAGAGACACACACAGAGGGAAGTAGGGCTAATAAGTAGGGCACTGAAGACAGATCAATGAAAAGGCAACTGTGTTTTGTCTATTATTAGCTATAATCAAATATCACGAGGGGAGAGAGAGAGAGAGAGGGACAGAGAGAGGGGCAGAGAGAGAGAGAGAGAGAGAGAGAGAGAGAGAGAGAGAGTTGTGCTTCCTTATGCTTTGAACTCGTTTGGATAAGTTTGTCACACGCGCACTAACGTCCACATGATAACTGTAAACAGAAAACAGGCCATAGTCCGACTAAGAGAAACAATTGGATTCATCGGTCGTATATGTCTGGCTCCGCCTCCGTAGGTGGCCCTGTATCTCTCTATTAGCTGGTTGGACTAATGTGTTTACATGACATTAAAAAAAAAAAACAGAATTATTGTCTTAGTCCGACTAAGACTAGCTCAACTTGAGTCGGACTAATGTGTTTACGTGAGATTAAGAAAACTGAATTACTGTCTTAGTCCGACTAAGACTAGCACGATTTTAGTCGGACTTAAGTGTTAAAGTGACATTAAGAAAACTGAATTATTGTCTTAGTCTGACTAAGACTAGCTTGATTTCAGTCAGACTTATGTGTTTTTTGTGAAATTAAGAAAACTGAATTATTGTTTTAGTCCGACTAAACTCAGACTTTTAACACAAAAGTAAGGATTAAAAAAAGGACCAAAATCAACCAGGTATAATGAGGGCTGGGAGTCTAGGAGCATTTGTTTTGAATGAAAATCTATTTTCTCTTTTACTCCCTCCACTGACGCTAATCTTGGGCTTCCGTATTTGAGATAAGATCTCAGGATTATTTGAAGCCAGTAGAAAACTTGTTGAAAAGGTTTAGATTTTCTGCAGTTATTTACAACGGCAGGGTCAGCCATCTTGTTTCAAGGCTTGTATTTGTTGCACTTTAATCCCACGAGGGAAAATCGAAAGAAAATAAAAGGAAGGAAAAGTGAGAAAATCGAAAACAACAAGAGAAAATTATAAAGACAAGTGCATGATTTTTGGGGGCTGGTGGAATCAATACTTCATTATTACGCTGTTTTATCCATTCAATCAAATAATTGCAGTGTCTCTTTGATTCCAATATTGCACTTGGGCACAATGCACTTTAGATTATTTTGCGGTTAATTTGCGCGGCCCTACTTAACAGTGTAATAATGACGGCTCATTTCTTGCTTGGTCGTGCCTGCTGCCCGACTTCCTGCTCCGAAATGTCAATTCGCATTAAAAGAAGAACAAATGACCTCGCGGCTCGTCTGGTGAAAACCTAATAACCTTTTCCCTGGTGTGCTTTACTGCAGTCGATGAGACTGCTTCTCGGCTCCAATTCCAATAAAGTTCAAATATTTATTTATTATTCCCTAACAGCATTCATTTGTTACCAGAAACAACATGACAAATGCTTTTAAATCTTAGTTTTTAATACAAAAACTGTATGACAAAGTTAGATTTTTAATAATTAGTTAAAACAAAAAGTGTTCTTTAATTAATATTTCAGGAAGAAGCATCTTTGTGTATAATGATGGAGGATTTATGCCCCTCTTTTTTTGTCCATACACCTACATCACAACTCTGAGCATCTACCAATACGACACAGTAGTTTTCCGTCTTTTAAATCCGTTAACAACACATTTGTGTTGATGCATTACCACTGAGTTATAACCAGACATAAATCTCCAACTGTGCAACAGATATTGAGCCTCGTAAATAAGTAATAAACAACATGATTCAGTGAAAATGCTGCTGCTGCTTCTCCGTGATGTTGTTACAGTCTAAAGTGCAGTGGTTTCTCAGTCCTTGCTGTGAGGTTAGACCCACTGTCCTGCATGTGTTTTTAAGAAGTTCCCCTGCTCAAACACACCTGATTCAAATCGTCAGCTCGTCAACAAGCTCTGCAAACGCCTGATAACGACCCTTTGATTTGAATCAGGTGTGTCAGAGCACAGAAAACATCTGAAACACGCAGGGTTAGAGGGTCCACAGGACCAGGAAAATTGTGGTTTTTACTCTGTTGGTCTTGGGCTTGGCCCACTTTACTTATTTGCTGTAAGGAAAGTTAAAGTGAACATTTTTCTTTAAAACACTCAATGTCTGGTTTATTTATTGACGTATAGAGGACTGTTGTTCTCCTTGTATCGTCATTTTTTTAATCAGTTTAACTTGCCTGAGGTGGTTAGTTTAAATGTGAGAGGTTATCATGACGACTTTAGCCTGTTTTGCTGGTGAAGTGTTATAGACTGCGGCATCTTTGTGGATCATCTAAAGCCGGAATGTCCAAAGTCCAGCAAAATCAGCTTTGGTTCGGTTTTATAATTATTTATTATTATTATTTATACATGTGTATATACATAAATATAATAATAAACACAGCTCAAGTTCAAAATAGATATAAAACGGTACATTCATTGTATGAAACTTTTGAATAAGATTTTCCTATAACTGTTGGTGTCATGCACCTGTATATATTATTATTATGTAAATATTATCCAACTCCAGAGGTGGAAGAGAGGCAGAATAGTTTTTTTGTTTTGTTTTCTCCTCCTGCATGGCTAAGATCAGGGGTCTGCAACCTGTAGCTTTGAAGAAAATACTTTTTAGTAGAGGTGAAGGCATAAATAAAAGTGCATCAAATCTAATGTCTATGTCAAATGCGATATTGACAAACCTCCCCGAAAGCCAATCCCTGACACTTAAGTGAAGTACAGTGTGTACATGAAGAAGTACCACAACGTCCATGTTTAGATCCATGTACTTTTGTACCAGGTAGGTTTTCTCAAGCATAAACTACATAAAATTGTTTGATTTTTCTACACTTTATAAGAGGTTAGGTGTAAACAGCAGGTTTTCTTTTTGTAGTTCTTAAATTTCATAAATTAGACAAACTGTAGTTCTTTAAATATACTGTATATACACATATATAAAAACTTTATACATGATATTATCTTTATTTTAGGGTCAAATAGGTTTAGGTTTAGGCTACAGGGAATCTTCACATTATCACCTGGTCAAAGTTGGGGGGGGGGGGGGGGGCAGACAGCATCTTGCATAGGGCCCCCACAAAGCTAGAAACGGCCGTGGAAGCGGTACAGTGAACAGTGCAGCGTGCATGTTAACGCATACTGATTTAATCTTTGCCTTTCAGCATCACATTTCACTTGTTTCCTTTGCAGTCAATGCAGTGATTATGGCGCTAGCATAGCGAACAACCACCAGCGGGCAGTGCTACAACAACAACAACAACAACAACAACAACATTATCATTAGTAGTAATGTCGTATAGTAGAGTATAGTAGCCGAATAACACCGTAACAACAAGTGTGATTTAATAAACACAGCACAACTGCAGTGACAACAAAAAAAAAAGGGGGGGGGGGGGGGTGCTAGGTAGCTGCTAAGCTAACTACCTGCAGCTTACCTGATGACGGAGCTGTCACATCCAGCTGCCGCTTCTCGAGGGCGCTATTTCGGTTGGGGAAGTGGAAGCCACGGCCTGGAGGAGCGGAGGACGTCAGCTAAAAAAAACAACAACTGACACGGTGAAGATATTCCTCTCCCTTTTCCTTTTCTCTCTCCCGCTAGCAAACTTTTGTTTTCCCCACTGGTGTCCGTGTCCTCGTGTTTGTGTGAGTGGAAGGCAGCGATATTCTGTCGTGTGCTATCGCTCACTAGCTCGCTAACTACTTTACAGACAACGCTCGGAAGCAACAAGCGATTTTGACAGTTCGGAGGAATGTTGAATTCGCTTCGCCGCGGGGTCACCGCTGAGCATTAAATGTTCATAAACCACGTATTAGCAGCACTTTTAGCGATTATAAACTGCACTATAAACATACACAAGCTAGTTAGTTAAGAGGTTACGCTAAATGTGGCGCTGCGAAATCAAAGGAAATCGACTTTTACTCGGTAAACAACACAGTTACCACCCTGCACTGATTGTGGTACAGTCCAGAGGAACCAAGGATGAAGGGAGAGGAGGGGGGGTGTTCTCGTTGCCAAGGAAACAACAGTGAATCTCCCTCGGGAAGAAGATGTGGCCACTGATTTATGAACCAGTGCTTGTCTGTCTGTCTGTCAAAGTCGTCTGCTGCCATCGACGTGATGAAAACATCCAAAAACAGCACATTTACTCTTTATTCTGAAGCTCTAATCTTATCTGATGTGTCTATAGAAGCCTTAAAAATATTTAAACTTGATCATCTTTGTAATTCAGACGTATTTATATCGATTTATTTGGCTAAAAAGATATAGTTGTGTCACGCTTTAAAACACTCACTTTCCTGCACCAAACCCCATAGAGAAAAGCCACAATTTTACATCATGGGACACAAGAGTTGTTGTTCTACTGTTGTCTCCATCACTAAGTTTAAAGGTGTTATTCTGTGACTTCAGGGTTTTAAATCCTCAGTTTGGATTCACCTCAGTGCCACAAACTGACCAAATGAGGCAGCAGTAGACCAGTAGCTCCTGTTTTCCTGTGAGCTAAAAACATTGATTTTATCTATGGACTTTGGTGTGTGGGGGAGTTAGCAGCTTAAAAACTGTAGTTTCAAGTCAAAAAAGGACGTCTAACATCGAGATAAAGTGACAAATATATACACAAGATTTTATCTCATGTAATCATACCCTGCAAATTAGCACATTGTCACCTCCTGATGCCTGACGTAGGAGAACGCACATCTCCAGCATCTTGCAGCCTAATAATTGCATACAGCTGGTCGGATTAAGCAGCCTGTGACACACAGGGACCCGTTGTCAGCAAAAGGAGCGCGGCAAGTCAACAAGGAGCGAGTCACAAATATTCTCGGAATGAGCAGAGAGGCACAAATTTAGCCCCGGCGACTGCTGCCCACGCCATGTGCTGCTGCTTATTGAGTGCGTGCGGACAAAGAGCGTAGCCATCACAGGTCCTGCTCTGTCAGGGCCGAGGCCTGCTGCAGTGGACTGCTTCAGGGACTGAAGACACCCCAGTTTGTGATGATGTGACCAGTGACATCGATGTCTGAGAACCAGCCTGAGAAAAATCCCATTTTAACCACTGTTTTAAACTGCTTTTACTCCTCTGCACCAAAGCCCATAGAGAAAACCACGGTTGTTTATGCACTGTAGCCTCTGTTTTTAGCTCGAAAAGGTTGTTTAATTGCGAGAAAAAGTTACAGAAATATACTTAGATGTCTTGTGATTCCTTATATTTAGTGTGTTTTTGGCAGCCATGTTTTCAGTACTTGGCTCCCACATAAAAACAAAGTCATTGTTCAAAAAACAAACCCTGAACTATCCCTTTAAACATTTTCACCCAGTCGCCGTTTCCTCACATGTGATACAATATAGATTACATCGTATTTTCCTTTTTGCTGAAATGGATCCAGGTGGAATGGATGAAGCAATATGAGGAAAATGGCCCCAGCAGTTGATTTATGATGATGCATAACTCGCTGTTTTGTCAGTGGACAAATGAGTCCACCTCAAAATGGATCCTCTCAGCATTTTGAATAAACTCTGCCAGTGCGGTGCCCCGTGTGCGCTTCTGTGAGTCACTTTGTTTCATGATTATCCTCAATCCATCATCCCTCAGGTCTTGTGACTCATAAAATGCTCATCAGAGTCGTAGTGGGAGTCAAATACGCAGGTGATCTCCTCACAGTCCATTAATCTGACATCACACACACACACACTTGGACACAGGTGACTTTTAGGGACATTTCCTGGAAATCTATCCTATATCTAATTATATTGCATCATCACTGCTCTAGGCCTAATTTGACCTTCTGACCTTCTTCATTACCTGTGCACAATTAACTGGGATTTAATCTGAAATTTGTCCCCAAATGTAGCATAATACACACACACACACACACACGGCTCTAAGCTCTTTCCATGGAAACATGGATGCTACGTTGAGCATTTGGCTTAAAAGCTTTTATAATCAGGTAAATTCTGATTTCATGATTCTTGATGTGAGAGCTGTGTGGTTGTGTGTGTGTGGTAGGAAGGTGGGTACGAGGGAAGGAAGGAAGGGTAGATAGGAAGGGAGGGAGGGAGGAAGAGAGGTGGATACGTGCGTAGGAAGTCAGGTAGGTAGTTAGGTAGGTATGTATGGGTAGGAAGGAAGGGAGATAGGAAGGAGGGAAGGAAGGCAGGTTTGTAGGTAGACGTATTGCTAGGTAGAAAATAAAGGAAAGAAGGTAGCTGGGAAGGTGGGAAGGTAGGTAGGTAGGTACAGATAGGAAGGAAAGATGCTAGGAAAGTAGGTATATATGTAGGAAGGGAGGAAGAGTGGTGGATAAGTGTGTAGGTAGGTAAGTAGGAGGGAAGGAAGAGAGTAAGGAAGGTAGTTAGAAAATAATTAAGGAAAGAAGGCAGGTAGGCATATCTAGGAAGGAATTAGAAATGGGGGAAGAAAGGGTATGTATGTACTGTAAGTGGGTAGGAAAGAAGGAAGGAAGGAAAGTAGGTAGTTACGTATGGGCAGGAAGGAATATAGGCAGAACAGTAAGTATGAGGGAATAGGTAGGAGGGAAGGAAGGAGGAAAGGTTGGTATGTGTGTAAAGGAAGAATAGGTAGAGTATAGGAAAAAAGGAAGGAAGGAAAGTAGTACGTATACTAATGTAGGAAGGAAGGATCAAAGGTAGGAAAGGAAATATGGAGGACAGAAAGGTAGGTGTGTAGATGGGTAGAAAAGAAACAAGTGTATCAACACAGTATGAGACACATGACAATCTATATACAATTAAAACTGACAAAAGATTAAAATAAAAGACATAATATAAAAGAAAACATAGATTATAAGAACACATTCCACAGCTGTACAGACAAAAATAAATACAATTCAACACGAAATAATCCAGTTAATCCAGTTGTAAACAAAGACATGACGCTGCCGGGTTAGATAAGTGTGTGTGTGTGTGATGTTGCTGCTGTTTTCTGTCAAACTCTCATGGCTTCACTGTGAGTTTGACAGAAACTGCGGCTGTTTCCCTGCCTCACGCCTCCTCACCTGATCTCAAGGTCCACTCTACAGACTGCTACAGCAAGGAAATGTACAGGCGAACACACACAGCACACGGGCAGGCGTCTGCTTCACTTCAATTTTCTGCGTATTTTTAAAATCACATATGTCCTCTCGTAACCAAAGAAACCACAGAAATGTCTTAAAAATAGATTTCTCTGGTTAAAAATCTGCCGTATTAGGAGTGAAATCTGTCGCGGATGAAAATAAGTCAGTGTATCAGCTGCTAAACATAAAATATCTCATTAAACTGATCCTGGTTTGGGTATTTTGTGTGTTTTTCTAGCCCAGGGCGTGCTTTACACTTTTGTTTGCAAGTGTGTGGGAGTTTTTTCGAGAAGCACGCCGGCAGCAGTGCTTTTACAAATACCTCCTCTGCATTGGGATCAATATGTTCGGCCTTCAGGGATGAGCTTGACCCGTGTGAGCATTTTTTCATAATCACTTACATCTTGAAAACAACGTTTTTTTTCCCCCCTCTCGCTGACTTGCATCACATATGGACAGATAAAAAAAATCACATTAATAAATATTTATATCCACCCGTAAGAGGGAATAGTATTAGTATTTTAAAGTGAATTGAATTCCTGGCTTCATTAGCAGACATTTTCTGCCTCTTCACCTGCGTGTTTACGTGTTATTTCAGGTTTTTCACTCCCACACCAAACTCCATGGAGAAAATCACAGATTTTACATTGTTGATCTCACTGCTGCCTCCATTACTGAGTTAAAATGTCTTCCTCTGTGACTGCGGCGTGTGAAATTCTTTGCGATGATTTACCTCAGTGACACAAAGTGACCACACGAGGCAGTGGTACACCAGCAGCTGCTGTATCGCCTGGAGCTAAAAACACACAGTTTCTCTATGGAGTCTGGTGCAGGACAGTTAGCTGTTAAAAAATGTCCGTTTCCAGCAAGAAAAGTCAGTGTAAGTTTGAGATAAAGTGTTGAAAATATTCCTAAGATATCGTAGATTTGAGCATGAGTAGATTTTATAAAGTGAGTTTATTGAAAAGTGGCTAAAAGATGTTTCTATCTTGTGTGGTGTCATGTCCTAAGATTTACATGTATTTCCTATTATCTCTTGTTTATTACATTAAGATTTTTATTAAATTAAATGTGAGGGATCATTAATACGACATTGTTGATGACATATGTCAACTTTAGCAAATCAATTTTTTCAATTCTAGAAAAGTTTGTGTTGCTCACTCCCCTGCACCAAACTCCATTGAGAAAATGAACAATTTTACACCACAGCTCACAGGCGTTGTTGATCGACTGCTGCCTCCATGAGTAAGTTTAAATGTATAATTTGGTAAATTCGGTGTTTAAATGGCTTTGTTGGGATTTACCTCAGTGACACAAAGTGACCACACGGGGCAACAGTAGACCAGCTGCCCCTGTGTCCCCATGAGCTAAAATTGCTGTTTTTTTCAATGGAGTTTGGCCTGGGAGAGTGAGCGGTTCAGATTTCAAGATAAAAAGATATAAAACTTGTATTGTTGTTATTTAATTGCCTTTATTTTGATAAACAATACGTCCCTTCTTTATTTTCTCAATTAATTGATTAGTTGTTTTTACTTATAAAATACTATAATCATATCTATCATAATATATAATTTTAGCTAATGATGGTTTCAGTAAAGAAAATAAAAAGAGAGAGAGAGAGAAATGAAAATCTTGGATACGTCAGAAGACATTACACATTACCATGACAACGCAGCTGTTGTCTTGTCAAGGTTGCCAGCAGCAACAAAGAGGAGACCCCGTCTGTTCGGCTCTCCATCAGGGAAGGATTGAAATAAATCTCTCGTGGAGCCATTACTCGCCGCTAAAATGGAACCGACACGTTCCCTGAAACTGCACGGCCCCAGAAATCAATGTGCTTTCCCTCACCACGGCCCAAAGTGCCTCCAAATACAGTAAAGGAATTTTTATTATTCATGAGGCTGCAGGTTCACGCGAGGCCAGCAGGCCTCGGCTCAGACTCCGTAATGGCTGAGCCGCCCTTCATCACGGCCGGACCCGGCCTGTGATCCCAGCCTGGCATTCACTTAGTCCAAAGGATCCAGACTGCTCTGAAATATTCAATAATGCATTAAGGATCACAGGGAAGCCGCACACCCACACAGAGGCAGAGGGGTAGTGATTAAATGCATAGAGTTCAGTGTTTCTGAGGTCTTCTCGGACACTCGCTCTCTCTCAACACACGGCTGTCGACGGGGACACAAGGACAGACTGATTTCAGCCACTTGACCAAAGGCTGCCGCACATCTGCAGAATATATTTGTTGCTTTATCTCACTGTTAGACTGGAAAGTGAAGTTTGTAAATGCACACCAAACCCCATAGAGAAAATCAGTGATTTTAACTCATGGGGACACAGGAGCTGCTGGTCTACTGCTGCCTCGTGTGGTCACTTTGTGTCACTGAGGTAAATCTGAACGAAGGATTTTAAATGCCGAATTATCAAATTAACACTATTCAACTTACCGATGGAGGCAGCAGTCGCTCAACAACTCCTGTGTGCTGTTGTGTTGCTGTGATGTTAAAATCACTGATTTTCTCTATGGGGTTTGGTGTGGGAGAGTGAGCGGTTTAGAAAGTGGCACAAACTTCATTTTCCTGTTGAGTGAATTCAGTCAAAACATATTTAGACTTAATGATTTAAGCCTTTAATGACTTAAGTATTCTGTATTTTGAACGAGAAACAAGAATGAGAGTTTAAGTATAGCCTGTGGCGACGTGATGGACATTGTTTTGCATGCTTGTGTGTGTACATCAGAGATAATAATAACCTGTCTCAAGGATATTCATCAGTTTGAAATATTGATGCCTCTGCTGCAGCAGCCTTGCAGCAGGCGAACCTCCTCCATTAGCACAGAGATGCTGACCTCCTAAAAACAAACAAACAAACAAACAAACAAACAAACAAAAACAACCCGGCTGTCCCTGACTACCCAAGGATATTTGTAAAAATGTGACTCATTTACCACACTTTCACACTCCACTCCTTTTTATGGCTAATGTTGCATCTGAGTAACAAATAACAAAACTATTATATGCCGCACAATATTACTGTTTTATGTTGCTTTATTTGATTTTACTTGAAAAAGTTGTTGTTTTAAAGAAAGTTTCCTGAAGAAATGTACATATATATGTTAAAATTAAGCTTATTTATTGTGTTGAATCTTACGTTAAAGTTATTTAATGAAGAAATCACTGAGCTCTAAGAACAGGAATCCTTCCTTTTGCCCTTGAACTGGGCAGATTTAAAACAATGTAATTCTATCTTTAACTAACTTTACTTTTTATAGTATTATTGTTAATATTTTACTATATTGTACTTTAACATATTATGTGGAAACGTGTGTTTATTATTTATTACCTTTATCTTTACTGTCTTTTACCCACTTTACTAAAAAAGGACTTACAGTATCTTATCTTATCTTAAAGGTGTAAACTTAAAAATTACAATCCATAACAAAGTATAAGTGGTAAAAGAGCTAAAATTAGTAAAAGGAAATGGATTAAAATCTATAAAGAACTTAAAAATAAGTAAGTAAATGAATAAATAACCCCTGTTTCTTCTCTTTAATCCCTCAGAAATGAGTTCCTGCCTCATCAGGACCAGGTTTTTGGTCTCGGACTACAGGTCCTGACAAGGTCAGTGTTTATGTCACACACACACGTATAATTGATTTCTAATCAGCCATGCGAGCCTCGTCATCATCATCATCATCATTGCTCAGAGCGTCTTCCTCCTCCTTCTTCTTCTTGCTCTGCACTGATCACATTACTGTAACCATCACACGTTGCCATGGTGATTTATTTGGCGTGTGATTCGCAGTGGAAATGTATTTACAGATGAGCGTGTGGGTGGACGAGGAGGCGAGGGCGGTGACACACAAGCCCTGACCTCTGAGATTAAACGCACTGTCCAAACTCAATCAAATCAATACTGAGATTATTTTTAATCCAGTTAGTTTAAGTTAAATTGGTACTTTGTACAAATAAAAGCAACTCTTTTTTAGATAGATATTAAAAATACCCCAATATTTTTATTTCAGTGCAAAAACTGACAGCTGTTACATTAGGAGGAACTCCAATAATGGGTTGATTGCACCATCTAGTGTCCATTGCTGGTATTTGGCTGGAAACCCAGTGTTATGTTCAGTTTTAAAGCTCCTGACATGATCCAAATTTGTGCATTTAACTACATTTAATTTTCGTGTAAATATTCATGTTTATTCTATTGTTTATGAGTGACTTGTGCCAGGTTTGGCGCCATCTCCTGGTGTATTTACATGCCCACGCCCTCTCGACACATCACAATCCCAAACTCATCATTTGTATCTGCATCCAAAAAGTCTATGCTGTCTTTAGAACATCATCTTAACTTTATCTCACTGTTTTAAAAGCGTTTTCGACTGGAAACTGCAGTTTGTGTCACTTTGCAAACTTCACTCACTCTCCCACACCAAACCCCAAAGAGAAAATCACAGCACACAGGACTTGTTGATCCACTGCTGCCTCCATCGCTACATTCAAATGTCTTATTTTGTGACTTCGGTGTTTGAAAATCTAAGTTTGGATTTACTGCAGTGACACAGAATGACCACAAGGGGCAGCAGTAGACCAGCAGCTCCTGTGTCTCCATGAGCTTAAATCACTGATTTTCTCTATGGACTTTGGTGTGGGAGAGTGATTACAAAGAAAACTGGATTCAAACAAAAACACAATTTATCATCATGCAACTCAGAATATACTGTATCCTGCTTTCAGTGCCCCAGAGGGAACGCACAGCAGTGAACACAAAAGAAGGAGATGAGACGTTAAGCCTCTTAGATTTGAAGTCAATGTGGCACGAGGAGGAACATGTAAACAAAAGAGACGCTAACAAAAGGCACACGCCATCGTGAGCCCGCCTTAATCCTCACAGTGAGTCCTTCCACAGAAGCACCACTGGAGGGCAGCACAACAGAGGGAGACGAATACACGACACGAGGGCAGCCTCCTACCTTATTCTCACTACATTTACAAACACAAGGCAAAGGAAACAGGACAGAGTCGACACTTGGGGACTTAGGTGAGTTTAGCAAATCGATATAGATAAAATTAAATAAATAATGCTTTTGAAAACAAATAGTAAATAATGCAAATAATGTAACAGTTTCTGACCAGTTTTATCCCATTTTTGACCAGTTTTATCTAGTTTCTGACCAGTTTTATCTAGTTTTGACCACTTTTATCTAGTTTTGATAAATTTTATCTAGTTTCGGATCAGTTGTATCTAGTTTTATACCAGTTGTGTCTAGTTTCTGACCAGTTTATCTAGTTTTGACCAGTTGAATCTAGTTTCTGACCAGTTTTATCTAGTTTTGACCACTTTTTATCTAGTTTTGGACCAGTTGTATCTCGTTTTATACCAGTTGTGTCTAGTTTCTGACCAGTTTTATCTAGTTTTGATAAATTTTATCTAGTTTCGGACCAATTGTATCTAGTTTTATACCAGTTGTGTCTAGTTTCTGACCAGTTTTATCTTGTTTGGACCAGTTTTATCTAGTTCATGACCAGTTTTTTTTTTTATGAATCTCTTCATATCAGTGAAATATTTCATCTGTGTTTTGTTGAATATTCTTAAAGAGCCATGTGATGCCGCCATCAGTAAGTTCAAATGTGTTATTTTGTGACTCCTGTATTGAGTGCTGGCAGCAGGGGGCAGTGTTGCTCTGTGACCAAGCTGAAAAAACTCACTTCCCCCAGTGAGCAGGTTTCTCTTCTTTTGTTCTTTTTGATGAATGGAAAACGTGTACAGCAGACTTTATGGACACACACACACACACACACATACGTTATCAAAGGCTATTAATCCTGACTGACTGCTCTCACCCTGTTTAGACTGTGAATCACAACAGTGGTCTAGTTTAGTGAGACATTAGGTTTTTAATTCAAAATGAACTCGTTTACCATTGTGCATTAATTTTATGTCACACTTGCAGATTATTGCTGTTGTGTTACTCGTTAAATGGTGTAAAATCTAAGACGCCGTGCTGCATAAAAACAATATAAATCATCTGAATTTGAATAAATTAACACATGCAATTAAAAATCTGTACGCGCGCTTTAAGTCTGTGATGTCGTAAAAAACACGTGAGCTGCTTTTTCCTCGTTGTCACACGGACTTTTTAAGCTGTAAACTAAAGTTTTGCGAAGTGCTCGCTCTCCCACACCAAATTCCATAGAGAAAATCAGCGATTTTAACGTCACAGCTCACAGGAGTTGTTGATCCACTGCTGCCTCCATCAGTAAGTTTAATTATGTTATATTGATAATTCGGCATTTAAAGTCCTTTGTTTAAATTTACCACAGTGACACAAAATGACCACACGAGGCAGCAGTCGACCAGCAGCTCCTGTGTCCATGTGCGCTAAAATCGCTGATTTTCTCTATGGGGTTTGGTGTGGCAGAGTGAGGGGTTTACAAACTTCATTTTCGTCTTAGTAAAGGTTGTTTAACACCAAAATAAGGCAGAGAACATATTTCTAAGATATCATAGAGTAGGTAAGCCTTTTGTTAAAGACCTGAACTGTGGCAGATAAACCGCAGCAGCCACAGGTGTCAAAAAACAGCCACAAAAATGCCACACACAGGTGTGATACGTGTGTGTGTGTGTGTGGAGTTAGTGAGTAATGGCGCACATATCATCACAAAAACAGGCTTCAAGTCTGACAACGTGGAAAATCCTGTAATGTGGAAATTTCTGCAACGTGGCGGATTCATCAACTGCTGAAAGATGTCGGCCCCGGCGCCGCAGATAAGCAGGAAAGAGGGATCATGTATGGATGATGAGGCGGGAACACACACACACACACACACACACACAGAAATGTGTCACACACACTGGAGGGAAACGACTGTCGTGGGGATTGAACGAGGAGGAGGACAGGTTTGTGAGAAAAACAGGATTCAGTCTCGTCGTATGAGGCAAAAAGGCAAATAACCAAAATAGAGGCGCTGACGGCTTCCTCCATCCACGCCCAGTGGGAACACTTAGCCAGGTTTTACGTGGCGAGATAAGACGAGGATTTATTTATTCAGGTTGATCGCCGCGTCGCGTCGTGCTCTTTGAATGATAAAGCAGCTCCAGCACATCCACTTTCAAATCTGCCAGTCAGGATTAAAGGTCACGGTCTGTGGGATAAATATGATCCGTAAATAAAACAAGCGTGCGTGTGTGTGTGTGTGTGTACTTAAGTACAACATTCACACGTCTGTAGCAACTTTCTCTTCACTAGTAAACTACCAAATAAAATCAGAAGAAGAAGCTTTTCTAGTCTTGAGCTGCTTGAACATGGGGTTACGTGTCTTGCTCAAGGACAAATGCAGACTAGCAGAGGCAGGAATTGAACCCACAACCTTAAGATAATGTTCTACAAAGGTTCTATGAAGGTTGTGACAAAGGAACTTTAGAGGAACATTGTGGGAACCTAAAGAGAACGTTCTACAAAGGTTCTATGAAGGTTGTGAAAAAGTAACTTTAGAAGAACGTTCTAGGAACCAAAAGATAACGTTCTACAAAGGTTCTATGAAGGTTGTGACAAAGGAACTTTAGAGGAACATTGTGGGAACCTAAAGAGAACGTTCTACAAAGGTTCTATGAAGGTTGTGAAAAAGTAACTTTAGAAGAACGTTCTAGGAACCAAAAGATAACGTTCTACAAAGGTTCTATGAAGGTTGTGACAAAGTAACGTCAGGGGAACGTTCTGGGAACCAAATGTCAACCACAAACTAACGTGAGGAGAAGGATTTTCTTTGGTAGTAACGAGTAACAAACAGTTTAGACGACTATGATAAATATGATAAATATGATAAAGCAGCTTTTAAAGGTGCCAGTCAGGGTAAAAGGTCACGGTCTGTGGCATTAATATGATCTGTAAATAAAACATCAGCGTGGTTCTCAGCGTTTATGAGCTCTTTGTGTACGTAAGTGTCTGCGTGTCCTTGTTCTTTTTATTCTCGTGCACCTGAGAGCCGCGATGGGGACAAAGAAGAAAAGGAGTCCACATCAAACGCGAAGGCCACGATGTTTTCCATCCATTGTCTGCTGCAAAAACAAAACCCCCGCGGGTGAAGAAGTGGGACTCGGCGGAAAAGCGGGGCCTTTTGTTGTGGTTTATCCTCCTGGTGGTTTAAAGGAAGGTGTGGGCTCGGGGTATCAGGGATGAAACGTGATGTTATTTCAGACAGAGAAACACATGTGCTCAGCAGAGAGGCACATCCGTGTTCGCTTCCCTGGTGCAGATGGTGATTTATTTATTTCTCTGGGTTCTGTTGGCACAGCTGACGTCGGGCCGTGGGAGCAGAGAAAAAACCACAGTATTTTCATTTTTCAGGGGCTGTTGCGTTTGGCTCGTGCGTCGCATCTGAAGCTAAGAAATGTTGTTCTGGAACAAGTTCACTTGAGAGAAAGTTAACCACAGCTTTAGGGGAAAAGGTTTCGCTGAATTAATACTTCCTGCATCAGCTGTTTAAAAGTCAACCTGAGGTGAAAACACTGACATTATATCCATGATTACTTTATATATGCATCTAAAGAAAAAAGCAGCGTCTCTCACAGTTTATACAGAAATAAAACCTTTAAAATTATACTTTAGTCTGCTCACTCTCCCACACCAAACCCCATTGAGAAAATCAGCGATTTTAGCTGGCGGCGACACAGGAGCTGCTGGTCCTCTGCTGCCTCGTGTGGTCACTTTGTGTCACTGAGGTGAATCTGAACAAAGAATTTCAAATGCCGAATTGACAAAATAAGACATTTGAAGTTACTCATGGAGGCAGCAGTGGATCAACAACTCCTGTGTGCTGTGATGTTAAAATCGCTGATTTTCTTAATGAGGTTTGGTGTGGGAGAGCGAATGGTTGAGAAAGCGACAAGAAAGCGTTTCTTGTTCTTCCAGTTTTCACAAACTTACGTTTGAGATCGTTGTCCGTGGTTTTTCTGTTTTCTCTCCTCCTCGTCTGTGATGATCTGCCCCGCCCTGATGAGACTCACCTGTGCACCTGTGTTCAGTCAGCCAGGCCTCCCTGTGTCTTCTCTGAGTTCCTGCTCTGTGTGATTGTGTTACCATGACGTTCTGTTGCTGCGTGACATTGTTTTTGCCTCTTTTGTTCAGTTATTCTTGTATTAAAAGACTTGCGCGTCACTATCAGGGAGGAACTCAAGCAAAAATAACCGCTTTATCCGTCAAAAATCAACATTTTTTTGCGTCTAGTGCTCAGGAAGCTGGTCACCAGACAAAGGTTTGTTTCTGTGTGTGTGTGTGTGTGTGTCGGCTCCACAGGTGGCCCCCACGAGACTCTCAGAACCAGGATGGAAAAACAAAATCTTACAATAGCCTCCCATTAAAAACAGTGGAGATCAGAGGCAGCGTGACACTTTTCATCGGGGAGGTTTGAGGATGCGGTGAAGGCGTGGCTCTGCAGGTCACGCCGGCGCTCTTCCTCTCTCCTCCTCCTCTCTTCCTCTCTCCTCCTCTGGGAGAGAGAGACCCCAGTGTCTGTGACAACAGGAAGAGACTGAAGGTCAGAGCACAGACCTGCTGACTTCCTGCCTGTGTGACAGACGCCTGTCTGTCTCAGGGTTTTGACGACAATGAGTTTAAAATCTATAAAATGAGAAACAAATACACAATATTCCGACATGTAGAGGATGATGTATACCAATTCAACACATTATATTATATTCTAAAACATGGAAAACGAGTGTTAAAGTCAAATAAAGGTGATTATTAATAGATTTAATGAAAGATTTAATATTGTTTGGGAGATTGACGTCTTTGGCGACATTGGAGGAAGATTAAAAAAGGACATTAGGCTTTTTAGATTTAGACGGATGCTTTATTTATCCTGCAGGAAATTCAAGAATCCAGTGCTATTTTCAATGAAAATTAAGTCAAACTCTTTCAAAAATAGAGCAAAAATACGAGAGTAAAAGTAAAATGTGAATAAACACTATTAAATAATTAATTTCTGAGTTCCGACAACAAATGTTACACATTACACGTGAGCAGTACAAGCTCACCCTAACCCAAAAAGACGGTGACGTAGTTTGCGTTGATTTCGTCCGTCATTGTGCGCCGAGCAGGGGCAATACCTCTGGAAATGGCCGGGGGCAGTAAAGAGTTGATAGTCCAATCTGTGAGGAAAACGACAAAGAAGCAATTTAAACATCTGTAAAATAAGCAGCCGGAGCTCGCTGGTTTATCTCCGCTGCCTCGGCACTGCCCTCTAGAGGAAGTGTCGCGTTATCGTCCACACCAGCGGAAAAAAACCCCCCGGAGATAATGTTTGTGACAGATGGATGTAAAAATGGACAAACACTGAGTAGAAGTGAGCTTTAAGAGTCACCGATGTTCTGGGAACCAAAAGAGAACGTTCTGTAAAGGTTCCACAAAGGTTGTGACAAAGTAACATGGGGAGAATGTTCTGGGAAACGAATGTGTGACCAAAAACTAACGTAGTAACACAGACAGTGAGAGGAAGTGTAGTAAAGTTCAGTAACAGTTGCCACAAAGTAACGTACAGGTTTGTGAGTATTTGAGTATTTGTACTGTGTATTTGTTACACAGACACATTATTGAGTGATTAAACAATGACGTGCAGAGATGAGAGGCTGATCTAACAGCCACTGTCACTCCACACTCCTCTCTATTATCTCAGCACCACCATGACGCTCCCCACTGCACAACTTCATACCCAGTGAAAGACTCACGTGTCCCCCCCGTCCCCCGTCCCCCCCCCGGTCCTCTTATCCTCTCGATAAGATAACAGCAGACAATAATAAAGAGCGGCGCTCTCTTTGAACTTCTCCAGCCAAACAATTCAAACGTCTCTCTCAGCAGATAAGGTCGCGAGCCGCCGCCGAAACCCCGGAGACACACACTCATGCCTTTGTGTCCGGATAAAGGAGAGCAGTGGACGCATGTAATCAGCATATTATTGATAGACTTAATGAGAAAGGCTGTGAGTCACTGAAGCCATTAGCCAGGATAAAAGAGGCTTAATTGTTTTCTCTGTGTGTGTGTGTGTGTGTGTGTGTGTGTGTGTCGGGGCTAAGACCAGGCTAATTAAATCCATTTCCTTCGTTAGCAACTTTTTTTCCCCCTCTCTATTAATCAAGAGGGTTAATTTACGGGTTTGGACACAAGCGTGGAAGAGCATGTGTGTGTGTGTGTGTGTGTGTGTGTTCTCAAGGCCAGAAGAGCCACGTGTGTTCATTCAGTCTGCAGCAGAGGCAGCAATGAAAGGGTTAATTCTTCTTCTACGACTCAGTTCTGACTCTGACGCGGTTCCACGCGAGCTGAGCTGATGCCAAACAGTCAGAGAGTGTCGTCACTATAGAGTCACGAGCGCGACGTCCGACACAAGAAGCAAAGACAACAATGTCCAACTGTAGATCAGTGAAAAAGACTTCAACATACTACTCATAATTTCAAAATCTACTTATCATTTCAAATCCAATCCAACTTTATTTGTTAAGCCATTAAGACATAATAAGTAAACGGTTCAAAATGAGATAAAACTGCTTAAAATAAATTAAAAAATCATAAAAAAACACAATAAGAAATAGCAGCCATACAATAAAAAACAATAAAATAAATAAAAATCAACGTCCCATGAAGTGTCAAAGGCCAAAAATCTCAAAATCTACTCATAATTCCAAATCTACTCCAAAATCTTCTGCACCAAACTCCATAGAGAAAATCGTCATTTTTAGCTCATGGGAACACAGGAGCTGCTGGTCCACTGCTGCCCCGTGTGGCCACTTTGTGTCACTGAGGTACATCAGAACAAAGGATTTCAAACACCGGAAATTGCTAAATAAAATATTTGAACTCATCAATGGAGGCAGCAGTAGACCAACAGCTCCTGTGTGCTGTGATATAAAATTGATGATTTTCTCTATGGGGTTTGGTGCAGGGAGACTAATCGATTGAGAAAGTGACACAAACTTCGATTTCCAGTCAGAAAACGCTGAGTTAAGATGTCTTAAGATTTAATGAGGCGCCATGTTTTCATCGTGAGCCGCTGTCCTCTATACTCAAAGAACTGGACATGAATGTCTTTGTTGTAAAGGAGCAGACAACTCCAGTTTTCTTGTCTGGAGGAGGGCAATCCACATGTTGTGGTTTCACATCGGTGGCACCAAGCGACACGTGTGGTGTTAATGCAGACTTGTGTCATGTGTGTGTGTGTGTGTGTGTGTGTGTGTGTGCGTGGCGTCCACAGTGCACCAATGATGTGGAACAATATTCCACAGCACGCTCCATCTACAGCAATAATATCGTTAAGGCAGCCAGACATGAGAGGACTCTGCCTGCCTGCCACCGGACACACACCATTACTTTTGATGGTCCATGTGTGTGTGTGTGTGTGTGTGTTCATGCCTTTAGGGGTCACACATCCTGTCGGGGAGAAAATGGCTGATTCAGGACAATCTGCCATTTTGCTTTTCAGCCATAACATCTGTGGGTGGGCGACCATCTCCTGCTAGATGATGATGATGATGATGATGATGATGATGATGATGATGATGGTGGTGGTGGTGGTGGTCCCGTGTGGCTCCAACGACACATTTACACCTTTTACACACCTTGTAAAAACTGCAGGCAAGTGCTGCTCTGCAAAAAAGAAAACAGCTCACTCCCTGCACCAAACCCCATAGAGAAAATCATCCATTTTTACATCACAGCACACAGGAGCTGTCGATCCACTGCTGCCTCCATCAGTAACTTCAAGTGTGTTATTTTGTCAATTCGGCTTTGGAAATCCTTTGTTTAGATTTACTGCAGTGGCACAAAGTGGCCACACGAGGCATCGGTAGACCAGAAGCTCCTGTGTCCTCCTGAGCTTAAAATGCAGATTTTTTCAATGGACTTTGGTGCAGAAAGGTAAACTTTAGTTAAAAGTTTTTTAAAACGGTTTCCACTCTTGGACCTGTACGTATTTTGATGCATACATTTTAGTCTGACATGTGAGTGCAACCCCGGGTCCCGTCAAGTGAAAAAAAACTTTTTGAGGAGAATACATCAAAATAATCCTATTTCTCATGATATTTCACAATGAAACAGTTTGTTTTGAGAGAAATAGTCCACAATATAAACATATTTATAATATTTACAAAAAAACCCACAGAAATAAGTCATTATAAGAAGTGGTGGAGAACAAAACAGAGTAAAAACATCATAACTTGATTTATCAGATGTTTTTTCTGCTGAATTGTTCCTCTCTTTGTCGTCCGTGCCGCTGGTTTCTATGTAAAAATAAACAACAACAATAAGACTGTTGTTGGTACATTTTTAATGATTCCTTGCAGACACGCGCGCTCGTGGCCTTGGCGTCCCTCACTGTGAGCTCTCTCTTCCTGCTCGTCGCTGTCGTGTGTTTTCCGCTGGTGTGTCATTAGCTGTGGCTTTTTATTAGCCTCCGGTGTGTTGGGAGATGGGAGCGGGGGGGGGGTCAGCATCACTGTGGTAGTAAACGAGTGCAGCCGTCAGCCGCACACACGGGAACAAACACCCCATTAAACCGAGGCCTTCACGTATTACTGTAATAAAAACCCTCGCTCTCGCCTTTATGGGCTTTTTTTTAATTATGTCTATTCGTCTTCCTGGGCCTGTGCAACAGTTCACGATGAGCCCCATTTCACCAAACACTCCCTGCCACCGGCACAGAGCTGGAGGGGGTTGAATTAAAGGCGCGCTTGGAAAAAATGGCCCCGAGCTAAAATATGAGTATTGTTTGTGAGATGTTTAACCTCGCAGCGTGCAGCCAACGGAGCCGCTCTCCTTTTTCCCGGTTCCGCTGTGAGCCGTTTGCTTTGTTTTACATGCGGATTTGAATAAAGAGAGTCCACTTCACCCGAGTCGTAATGGTGTTTATATTAAATTAGCTCCGAGCGACGGCGGGACTGGCTGCAGGCTACGGGAATAAAAAAAATATTAAGCAAACAAATCATGTTTGCATGCAGCAAGTGGATTTTCACACAAACGCGTGGATAGGAAAGGTCGCCGAGCGGCCACTGTCATTTTCAGGAATAGTTTGGGTCGTTTCATGTGAGGCATCGACTCTTTAAAAGCGTGGATTTTGCAGCTGTGCAGCCGAGCGCATGAGGTACTAGCCACCAAACAAAAGTCTCACCTGATAAAATCTGCTCCTACTTCAGTCAACAAACATCTTGAGAATGCGATTGCCACTTTTTCCTGCAGTTCAGCAGCTTTTAACGCCGGGAAACTGACGTTTTTGTTGTTTTGGCGCCCGATTTCTCTCGTACACCAAACCCCATTGAGAAAATCAGTGATTTTACGTCACAGAGCACAGGAGTTGTTGTTCCACTGCTGCCTTTCTCACCAAGTTCAAATAAGTCATCTTGTCAATTCTGTGTTTAAAATCCTTCATTTAGATGTACCTCAGTGACACAAAGTGACCACACGAGGCAGCAGTCGACCAGCGGCTCCTGTGTCCCCGCGAGCTAAAAACGATGATTTTCTCTATGGGGTTTGGTGTGTGTTTCACAAACTTCAATTTCCACTCAGAAACGTCCGTCTAACAGTGAGATACAGTAGAAAACATCGTATTTTATTACATGAACACACTTAACAATGTGTCAGTACCGCACACAGCCACATTTGTCACTCAGAAAAAGCAGTTTAAAGTGCACTGAATGATGGGAAAATTCACTCTCAGATTGTGCACAGAGCAGACATTTTATGGACAGGTCATTTTGTGCAAGGCTGCACCACAGTTTAACCCCCTTTAACCCCGGCCAGACAGATATTGTACAATTTAACTGTGAAAAATCATCTGTGGGTGAAGTGAAGTGTCCACACGAGGCTCGTTTTTAAACGCTTTATTCTCTTAATTCAGGTGTCGACGACGTATCCGGTGGACTTGTGCTGTCGTCTGCTGTCGGCGGCGGCGACGGCAGCGACGATGACCAGCATCACCGCGGCCAGCACCACACTGACCGCACACGGCACCGAGGGAGGAGATTCTGAGGTGAGGAAGAAGTTTGTGTGGTTAGAGATTCAAATCTAATCCAACACAAATTATAAAAGTTAAACTCTGGTTTTACGTTTTAAAAAGTGACATAAACCTTAAAAATGTCACACAAACCAAACAGATTCATGCTTTTTCCTCCACCGGTTGACATTAAGTAGGTTTTACTGCTTGTTTTTAAACATCTTAAATCAAGTTAAACTTCAACATACAACACAAATAATGTGATACAACTGCCTGAGACTGGTCTGCTTGTTAATCCCAGATTAAACCTAGAAACCAGAGAACTGTCCACCCTTAAAAACTCTTCATCACCTGCAGATTTTAAATCTAAAACCCATCAGCTCAAAACTATGAATTTAAGTCTCAATTTAAGGCTAAAAAACCCATTAAAACAACTGATTATGAAGCAATTATACATGAAGAAACATGTTCAAATTTAGCCTTTAAATGTTACTAACTGGACATTTAATGAAACTATCATCATCTTTTGTATTGACTTTATTTGTATAACTTTACTTTTGTACCAAGTCTTAAATATTTTATATAGTTTTTGATCTTTTAACCCTTTAACACGACACACTTGCGCCTAGACGTGGTTTCCATTTTTTTGGTCCCGTCTTTGGACACTGAGACAAAGACTCAAACCAGTGTTACTTTAAATATGTTTTATACTTTTCAAATTTCTAATTTAATACACGTAAAATCTGGCGTTTGTGTACAACTACAGTGGTTTCTCTACATAAAACCATTTCTTTTTCTTTATTTTAAATTGTTAAATTGTAAATAACAGCCAGATATTGGAAGTTATTCTAGAAAAATGGGCAACAAGTAAAACTTAGTTCCAGGACATTTTCTGGCTCTTTTATGGTTAAAATAAGCAAAAAAAAGTACATTTTTAATAAAATAAATAAATAGATGGAATCTGGAGCCACAACAAACTAACTGATCCATAAAATGAAGATATCATATATAAAGTTGTATTTATAGATATGCCTTTATTAAAAATAAAAAAGTAGAAAAAGAACAACTATATTGAAACATTATTTGGATTTTATATAAAGTTCATGCTAATGATGTAGCTCCAAAGATGGACAGGACTGTACGTGAACGTCTCCATGTCCACAGCACTTAATTTAAGTGCTTGGATTTTATTTCAAACACAAGTTTGTCAGGTTCTGGGACGTCGACGCATATTTTAATGGACGAAACATTAAACCTCTTTCATTTATCGCTAGAAAAAATAAGTGTAGAAAAGTATAGAAAATAAAGAAATAAAACAAACAAACAAACAAAACAAACTTCCTTGTTTCCATGATTTGAATTAAACCACACACCTGCGTGAACCTCCTCGTGGGTCCGCAGCAGAGACAGCGACTCTGAAGGACACTCGTCCTGGTCCAGGTCCAGGTCCACATGCAGGACGTCCTCCTGCAGCTCCACGGGCCCCACGACGAGCGTCTCCTCCTCCCACAGCACAGGAAGACCTTCACGTCCAATCAGAGCGAGGGAAACAATCAAAAATCAATCCTCCCAAGACGCATTAAAAACAGCTCGTGAGCTAAATAAAAGCAACGCAGCTGGTCCAAACATGGGCAGAACCTCTGCTGCTCACTTTATAATAGAAGCATTCACATGCACACTCAATGTAAAAGCCTTTTTATTCCCACAGGGACAGTCTGAACCCGTCCTCCCGTGTGTGTTGTGTGCATTGTAAACTGTACCAGTGCGCGTTGCCAGGCCTCTCTTCCGCCTCTGCTGCTCCACACAGCTGCTTTCACAGCAGCGACACACGTTATTGTCTCCACCTGATGCCACCCATCTGCTCGCAGCCGGAGAAGAGGAAAGTAGCGCGTTAAGAGGCGCCGAGCAGAGCTTTTCAAAACATTAAAATGTGCTTAAATGTTTTTTTTTAACTCTACACAGCATTTAAAAACACAAGGAGAAACAGATTGGAAAATATCAAAACACGGGTTTCCTGCTTTATTTTGCCATCACACAGCTTTTCCCAAATGGAAAATGAAGTCAGTAAACATGCTCGCTCTCCCACACCAAACCCCATAGAGAAAATCATCGTTTTTAGCTCGCGGGGACACAGGAGCTGCTGGTCCACTGCTGCCTCGTGTGGTCACTTTGTGTCACTGAGGTAAATCCAAACAAAGGATTTCAAATGCCGAATTGACAAAACGACACGTTTGAACTCACTGATGGAGGCAGCAGTGGATCGACAACTCCTGTGTGCTGTGATGTTAAATCGATGATTTTCTCTATGGGGTTTGGTGCAGGGAGAGTGAGCGCTTTACAAACTTCCTTTTCCAGCTGGAAAAGTGCGTCTAACAGTGAAATAAGAAGGAAACATACTTATACTATAGATATTGTAGACTTGACCTGATGGAGAGTTTAAGAAGAGAGTCTTTTGTTAAGTTGCTAAAGTGCTGACAACGTGTCACAAAACACAACTGTCTCTTTAACGAGGACAGAATCCTTCAGGAATATATATATATATATATATATATATATATATATATATATATATATATATATATATATATATATATATATATATATATATATATATATATATATATATATATATATATATATATATATATATATATATATATATATATATACACATACATATATACACACATATATACATATATACATATATATACACATATACATATATATACATACATATATATATATATATATATATACACATATACATATATATACATACACACATATATATATATATATATATATATATATATATATATACACATATACATATATATACATACACACATATATATATATATATATATATATATATATATATATATATAAATATATATATATAAATATATATATATATATATATATATATATATGATGATTTTTAAACAAAAACAAAACTTTATCTTTAATATTTGTCGCCACCAAAAGCAAAAGGGAACTCGCCTGTTGGCCTCGGTGAGGAACGAGCAGGCTTTGTGCTGCCAGTCGACGGGAACAGAGACCATCGTCGCCTTCAGGTGACACGTGATGTACATCTGTGAAGTTATTACAGTTAAAAACACCGATGTTTGTGCAGTATTTTCTTACAGAGTCGAGTCAAATCTGCCAGAAAAGCCAAACGTCCGTGTGTTTACACTCACTGAATTCCTCTGATCCGTGTGGAACTTGAAAGCCTTGAGCAGAAAGTGCAGTTTATTCTCCTGACTCCTCTGCAGGAAGTAAGACTTGGCTCCTGTCAGCTTAGCGTCAGTGAAACACCTTATAAGGTAAAGAAAATATCCAGACTTCAACCACATCAATCTGAATTATTAAGACCCCTTTAAACACGTTTATACACTCGTTTATAATCCAGCCGCTCACCCGTGGTTGTTGATGAACGGGTATCTGGGATCCGAGCCGGGATCGGGCTTGGCCGTGGCCACACATCTGTCCACGTGGACCCTGAGTGGGACGTGGTGACCCTGCAGCACGGCGGCCTCCACGTGCATCACGTCACTGAGGAAGTAAACGCTGGACGGCCTCGGCGATTGCCAGCCCTCTAATCAGATACAGGATTATCAATCGGATTACGCGGGACTTTAACCATGCCCAGGGGGGAGAAGACGGGAGAGGGACGCAGGTACCGGACGACCAGGGGGAAAAGTACTTTTAAACAGAAGCCACCACCAGGTACATTAAATCACCGCTAACCTGCAGACGAGACTCTGCGGCTGCAGAAACTCACTTAAAAACTTTCATAACTTCATACAGCATGTGGAGATTTTCCACAGTAATTTAATCAAAAAGGGATTAAAAAGATGAGGTCAGCACTTTATTGATCAATCTGACCGTGCCGGGTCAGCAGAAGCTAACGTTTCAGACTCTTATCAAGTCAGTGTTTAGCATGAATGTTTTAAAACAGTCAAAGTCTCCAAAGACTTGTAATTAACGCCCAGCGCTGGAGGGAAATGAGTCAAACTGACTCCGAGTTTATTGCTTCATTCTTTTTCTCACCTGTCATGAGACGCAGGGAGAAGCCGAGCCGCTGCTCGGCGACCGCGTCTGTGGCGTGCTGCGTCCACGTCGACCTCAAGGCGGCGCTGCTGCTCACGTACTGTCTCCTGAGAGAGGCAGAGGACGAAGAATAATGACTTGTTTTTAGTAATATGTTCATTTTGCATTGAAACAGAGGCTTTTATTTTGAAATCCTGCAAAAACAACCACTCCCAAACAGTTGCTTTTTCCCCTTTTCATTGATTTTTTTCCCACTTGTCCGCCCCCTACTGGCCACACTAGATACTCATTGGCCTCCAGGTCATGTGGGTTTGTTTAAAGGGATAGTTCAGGTTTTTGTGTGTGTATTGTGTGGTTGTATGAAGAACTGAGACATAGAAGCTCGCAAGGACACAAGGAAATGCAAATTTTAGTCCAAGTCTAAGTCTTTGATATCTTAAGAATGTGTTTGCTTCTTTATTTTGCCGTTAGACTGACTTTTCTGCCTTGAAATGCAACTTTTACTCTCTCACACCAAACCCCATAGAGAAAATCACTGATTTTAGCTCTCGGGGACACAGGAGCTGCTGGTCTACTGCTGCCTCGTGTGGTCACTTTGTGCCACTGCAGTAAATCAGAAGGAGGAATTTCCAGCACAGAATTTGACAGAATAGCACATTCAAACTTACCAACAGAGGCAGCCGTGGATCAGCAGCTCCTGTGTGCTGTAAAGTAAAATCGCTAATTTTCTCTATGGGGTTTGGCGTGGGAGAGGGAGTGGCTTACGAAAACTTGAGTTTCCAGAAGAGAAAAGTGTTTAAAAGCAAGACAGAGTGACAAACACACATTCTTAAGATACTGTAGACTGTGTGTCCCCGTTGGCAGCCATGTTTGACTGAGAGAGTCCAGGCCTGTATTTGTGCAGAGAGTGATTCCACAGAAGCTCGGCTTTACCTTTGATAGTGGCACTCGATTCCCACCTCAGCAGAGTTGGTCTTAAAGATGAAGGTGCTGCCTACGGGTGTCGGAGAGTAGATCAGGGTGAAGGAGTAGACGAGGGCGTCATCAGTCACCTGAAACGAGGGGAGAACACTCCACAGTGACCCTGTGTTTGTGTGAGTGGCAACAGGAAGCACACACACACACACACACCTTCACTGTGCTGCTGCAGCCGTGCAGTTCCGTATTAAACAGCACGACGTGGTCAGCGGCTCCTGACGACGTGCAGCCTCCCAACGTCAGGTCACTCGGGCGGATCAGCTGACCGTTGCCTGAGAACAAAAGAAGAGGAGGAGGAAGAGGAGGAGGAAGAAACACCGCACGGCTTAAATCAAGACCATTACCCGAGGCCGTTTCTTCTCCCAGTCAATAACACTCACAGCGAGCGGAGGTTCAGCCACAGGACAAATAAAAAGCTTTCTTAATGCGTCGCTGTGAAGCCGGGCGTCCGAGTACCAAGAATACCTCGTTCTCTCGGGGTGAAAGAAATAAGAGGAAACTCTGTATCGATCCACGAGTCGGAACATTTGCAGGAAGAAGCGGCCGAGTGTCCGATCCTCGCCGTTACATCCAATGTTCTTATTTAGGCCTCTAACCTGGTCCTGACATCATCACAGGAGACGTTTTTAAAATAACCTGCGTGTCTCTCACACACACACACACACACCAAACAGATGAACAGCAGCCATTACCCAGGAAATTCAGTTTGACCTCCACGGTGACCTCGCGCTCGCCACAGTGCACTGCCACGCTGTGGGCCGGCACGTGCACACGCTCCTCCAACTTCAGCAGCACCTACACACATCACACACACTTTATTTAGACTTGAAAGGAACAGTTCAGGCTTTGTTTTGAGGCATAAAACTGTTTTAAAAAAGGCTCATTCATAAAAAAATCCACATCTGCTCATGCTTACGATATCTTAAGAACCTGTTTTCTTATTTTTGTCACATTTCCTGTCTTAAAATGAAGGTTTTAAACAACTCTCTCTCCCACACCAAACCCCATAGAGAAAATCAGTGATTTTACGTCACAGCACACAGGAGTTACTGATCCACTGCTACTTCTTTCATGAAGATTAAACGGGTTTTGTTTGTGAATTCTGTGTTGGAATTTATTAATTTGGATTAACCCAAGTGACAAAAACTCACCAACTGAGGCAGCAGCAGAGCAGCAGCTCCTGAGTCCATGTGAGCTTAAATCACTGGTTTTCTCAATGGGCTTTGGTGTGGAGGGGTGCAAGGTCAACAGACGTCATAATCTTAAGACTTTCATGATGTGAGACTTTTCTGTTGTGTCTCAGAGATGGACGAGCATGAGGAAAAACAAGAACGAGGATTACTTTAGGTTCCTGTCTGACAGGCGGGTTCAGGTCTGGGCCTCGCATTGGCAGTTTAATCACAGTCAGATCCGAGGCCGACTCCGGCGGCAGGTTTGTCAGGGTGTGCGTGCGAGGCCGCTTCCTGAGCTGGTCGCTCTTCAGTCTGTAGCTGACGGGGAAGCGGAGTGGATCGCCGGCCTGTGACGAGCTGGGCAGCTGTGAGCTCACGGTCACCTGCTCTGCTGGACTCGGACTCGGACTCTCCGTCTCCACGCCGATGTTTCCACATGAGAAGAGAAGCACAAATCCCAGCAGCTCTGCTCCTCTGAACCCCATCACAGTGAGTCTCTCTCACACTCTCACTCACACACACACACACACCTGGTTTTTTTTTGTTTTTTTTTGGTGTTTTGTCTTTTGACCAAATTCCAAAATGGCTCACCTGGCTCCGCCCACTCCTAATCACCTAATTGGATTCAGCCTCTCAACACAGGTGAAGATGAGAACCGCCCCCTTTTTTAAAAAGACATACTGTGATTTTTGTGCATCATTTAAACGCTTTAAACGTCTGACGTTAGCGAACAAAGACGAACAAAGTCGACCCTGAACGTTCACGGCCCTCGTGAGACTCATCAGTCTCTAACTCTTATTTACGACCGGCCGACGTGACACTGTGCAAACATGTCAACACAGGAAGCAAAGGGGCGTGTCTTCAACCGGAGCCTGTCAATCAAACCCACAGTCTGTAGTCTGTGTGTCTGTTTAACCTCTTCATCTCTCACGTGAATGTAAATATCACATATTTATACTGTTTTACACTCATTTCTACGACCGTGTTTTATTTAAAACAAAACAAACTGCCGTTTCCAAGACATATACAGGTTTATTTCATCATTCAATATAAAAGTAGAAGTGGTGAAAAATTTGGAAAAAATGCAAAATGAAAGCGTATTTTTCTATATATACTCCTTTTGGCTCTTCAAAATAAATCATTTATTATATTTTTGGGGGGAAATTGGAAAGTTTTTTAGAATCTAAAGCTACTGTTTCACAGGTTTTATTAAATTTTTTTAAAAACATTTCATATTTCAGCTCCAAGCCCCGTTTTTCACAATAAAAGTCAGACGTTGTTGTTTTTAAATCAGCTTTGATATGATTTGAGCGAATGTTTCTGTTCCTAAAATATGGAGACGATGTTTATTGTTTGGACATTTATTATTCATTGAATTCTTTTTTGTCACTAAATTATGAAACTCTTTAAAAATAGGATCCATTTGAATAAATAATAAATGATATTGTTCCTCCTCTTCCTCCTCCTCTTGTATTAAAACAATGTTTTTTAACTACGTTACAACTCGTAAAAACCCTTAAAAATGACCGTTTCTCATCATACTGTACATGTGGAACCCTTTGTTCCCGGTAAAGAACATCTGGAAGAAAGCAATAATCAGATTCCAGTGAGAGAAATTCCCTTAATGAGTTGAAATCACTTCCCTCCTCGATGCAGAGCGAGAGCTACAGGAATACATTACTCTGGTCTCTCCCTGCAGACTCTGCAGCAGCAGAGCGGCTGCTGTTGTCAGGAACTGGCTTTTATCTTCTGTTGATCAGCTGCAAAACAAAGAGACCAGGGTGTGTGTGTGTGTGTCTGTGTGTGTGTGTGTCTATGTGTCTATGTGTGTGTGTCTATGTGTCTATGTGTGTGTGTTTGTGCAGAAGGATGAAGTACAATCACTCAGACCCTGCCCGTTTTTAGACTCTCTCTGCTGCTGAGGCCTAACTCTGTTAGTGTCCCCTAATTTGGCCCCCAGGGGGCCCCTAATATGTGTGTGTGTGTGTAGAAGCCGCACAGCTGTCACTCCCATCAGCCGTCAGTGTTTCCATGAATCCAAAGATGATGCAGGTAAAAAAAATACAACAAAAAGCAGTGTATTAATACGACTGTACTTCAGTGTAAAACTCACACATTAGTACTTGGGTACAATAAATGCCATATACTTTAAGACTTTTACTTAAGTGGTATTGTTAAAAAAAAGTGACTTTAACTTCTACTAAAGTCATTTTCTGGGAAGACACTTGTACTTTTAAGGTGCTTTATACAAGAGTGGTAAATAGACGGAACCTCCCTTTAGACACTATTATAATACAGTAGACTAGATTATTGTCAATCGTGATAAATATCCCTCATGATAAGTGGATTGTTGGTGATTTCCATTATCAGGAAAATCGTGAATGCAGAAAAAGATATATTTTTTTAGAGAAATTTCAAATTAAAAGTCCCATATTTGCACTTTTTAATCTAAAAATTATCAAATTTGAGATGTAATTAAAACAAAAAAATTCACAAGTTCTTGACTATATTGACTAGGTTGTGTTCAGGACATCTTTGACTACTACCATACTGTAAATCAGACGTTTGTACTGTACAGTTTTAGAGAAATTTCAAATTAAAAGTCCCATATTGGGACTTTTAAATAATAAAATGTGCAACTTTGAGATGAAATATTAACTACATTTTACAAGACTGATTAAATATTAAATACTACCACAGTAAGTGTCATTTGTAGCTAAAAGAAAAATGAAGATAAAAGACAAGAAGACAAAGAAAGAATTGGTTTCAATTGTTGTTGTTTTTGGCATGTTCAACAAAGTGGGTTTAGTTTATATATACATACATTTTATAGTATACTGTATATATATATACATACATATGTATGTATATATGTATATATATATATATACACACACACACACACAGATTGCTGTTATTTATAATAATACAATAATATAATGGTTGTGAGTACTTAAAGGAAATGCCAAACATAATCTACCAGATGGAACATTGTCTACCAGGATGGCACAGAGACGACACAGATGCTCCGTGACAGTGACACACACACGTGCACACACACACGCGCACACATGCACACACACACACACACACACACACTGGGTCCTGGCAGCAGCTGGGTTTGGCGCTCTCTGCTCTGCACCTCACAGATTACGGTTATGGAGGCAGTGGTTCATTAAAAACATGTACAGGGAGATGGATCAGTTATAGTGAGCGGTGTGTGTGTGTGTGTGTGTGTGTGTGTGTGTGTGTGCGTGTGTGTGTGTGTGTGTGTGTGCGTGTGTGTGTGTGCGTGTTCAGCATCAGTTACCGTGCTTGAAAATAACTGCTCTGTATGTTTAAAAGGCGAGCCAACATCTGTTTCATGAGGGTGAAATCGATGAAATATGGGCGTGAAGCAGGAGAATGAGTGTGAGAATGAGGCCTTAAAGGGATAGTTCAGGGGTTTTTGTTTTAAACCATGGTTGTATGAGGTCATACTGACTTTAAAGTCTATGCTTTCTTAAGATTAACTTAATCTCTACAGATGAAGTTCAGATTCCAAAGTTCTTAAAAACATAATAAATGATTGACTTAAGTCTTTGCTATGTTAGGAATAGATTTGCTGCTTTATCTCAATGTAAGTTTCACTCTCTCACACCAAAGCCCATAGAGAAAATCAACGTTTTTAGCTCACAGGTCCACTGCTGCCTCGTGTGGTCACTTTGTGTCACTGAGGTCAATCGAAACGAAGGATTTTAAATGCCGAAGTCACATAAATAACACGACATAGACATAGACATAGATTTAATAAGGTGAAAGTGGCTAAATTTAGTTTTAGATGCTGTCACAGGTGGTGCCTTATCCACCACACTCTGAATTATATCATATGTGTGTTACAGTTAAACAAAAAGCAGAGTGAACATGTGTCAGGAGGGTGAAATATAGGTGTGAAGCAGGAGAATGAGTGTGAAAGTGAGGAGGAAAAGGCCTTGAAGGAGGGAGGAGTGAGGGAGGAGGGCGGGTTTGAGGGGCAGGAAAGAGAAAGTGCAAACAAAAGGAGGTGAAGAAGAAGACGAAGAAGACACATATGGTCGGGGTCAGTGAACCTTTGTGTGAGGGAGAACAGACATCAGCACTGCTGCTGCTGCTGCTGCTGCTGATGCTGCTGCTGCTGCTGCTGCTGCTGCTGCTGATGCTGCTGCTGCTGCTGCTGCTGCTGCTGCTGCTGCTGCTGCTGCTGATGCTGCTGCTGCTGCTGCTGCTGCTGATGCTCCGCCCCGTCCCACAGGGAGAGACCTGAAATAACTGCATGCCAGGAGTCTGATTCACAGCCCATCACACAGCACGACTCCCACACACACACACACACACACACACACACACACACTCTGGCACTACAAAGGAAACACACACACACACACACACACACACACACACGGAGAGAGAGCGAGTGAATGGATTGTTATTAAAGACATGCATCACACCACGTCAACCTGCGACCACACACATAGTCACACACACACACACATCTATTCATTATACACACACACACACACACACACACACACACACACACACTCAGCGAGCAAACTGCCATATCTTTAAAGGCATAGTTCAGGGTTTTTTCTGACTGACTTTGCATGAACACAAGGTTTTTAGATAATAAAATCTATGTGTGCTTAAGTCTAGGATGTGTTAAAAACACTACTTTACTTTAATGTAAGACAGACTTTTCTGCCTGGAAACTGAAGTTTGTAAACCGCTCACTCTCCTGCACCAAAGCCCATAGAGAAAATCAGTGATTTCAGCACACGGGGACACAGGAGCTGCTGGTCTAGTGCTGCCTCGTGTGGTCACTTTGTGTCACTGAGGTGAATCTGAACGAAGGATTTCAAACACAGAATTTAAATAAAATAACATGTTTAAAGTTACTGATGGAGGCTGCGGTGGATTCAGCAACTCCTGTGTGCTGTGATGTAAAATCCCATGTTTTCTCTATGAGGTTTGGTGCAGGGAGAGTGACGACTGATTCTCCGACTTCCAAGAGATAGACGACAAAAAGCCAGAGTAAAGTTTGAGGTTCCACGCTCGGCTGACCTGGTTTTTATCACGACATCCATGACATTTCTCATAAAGACTCCATTGTGTCCCTCAGTGGCCCGTCACTGGCCTTTGTCTCGCTGAATGACTGACAGGTGTCATCGCCCCGCGGTTGAGGAACAATTCCACTGCAGGAGGACGAGGAGTCGACCTTTGCCCGACACCGTGAGCTCCGCAGCTTCTGTGAAAGGGAGCTGCTTCCATGTGATCTGATGATATTTAGCTCTTTATTTCTCTCTTTTATTCAGTTGTGTTTACTCTGAACCCTCACGTGTCACGTGTCACATGTCACATGTCACGACAACAAAGACGGAAAAACCCTCAAACACCAGCAGCAGGACATTTTTAAAGGTTTATACTTCACATGAACTATTACTATAACAAATAAGACATAAATATTCATATTTAAGTATTGGTGTTGAGTGGCTAACTGTTTTTTTTCCTACATGTTTTCAGTGAGAGTGAAAATAACTGTCACTTAAACACAATTCAACTGTTTTCCGAACGTTAGGAAACAAACAACAAATTTCCCTGCACCAAACCCCATAGAGAAAACCATCATTTTAACATCACAGCACACAGGAGTCATTGATCCACTGCTGCCTTCATCAGTAACTTTAAACATGTTATTCTGTCAAATTCTGTGTTTGAAATCATTCGTTCAGATTCACCTCAGTGACACAAAGTGACCACACGAGGCAGCAGAGGACCAGCAGCTCCTGTGTCCTCGTGAGCTAAAATCGCTGATTTTCTCTATGGGGTTTGGTGTGGGAGAGCCAAACTTGCGTTTCGGCAAAAAGTGAAGTGACAAAGTGGTTTTTAAGATATAATTTTTCTCTCCTTAAGTGCTGTTGGCATATTCCTTTAAAACAACCAGCCTCACATCACCTCTATTGTTCTCCATTACACACACACACACACACACACACACACTCACTCACGACTGTCACTTCATGATGGCAGTTATAGACTAACATACATGAATTATGTCTCCATACATGACCTTTATAGTTTCCTCACTCCTGAGTGCAGGGGGGGTGGGGGGGTGGGGGGGGGGGGGGGTGGACTAATGGTAGAGAGTGACATTAACATACTGGAGGCTTTTATCCAGAGTGGGTTTCTTTCCACAGTGTCACACGAGTGTGTGTGGGTGAATCATACTGTGACTTCCCCGGGTTTTTCTGTGTATTTCTTTAAATAATAGCAGCGTTTTCTGTTTGTGTGACTGTGGAAACCTTTTCTCCTTACATGGGAAGAAGTGTGTAGACACACACACACAGAGACACACACAGAGACACACACAGAGACACACACAGAGACACACACAGAGACACACACAGAGACATAAAAGCCCCCACTTGTCTCCGTCTGTCTCCTGAATCTTTCTCAGTTATGCTGCAATTCAAGCCTTTTGTTTAATAAACAATTTGTCAGTGATGTATCGAACGCCAGCTCTAATTTGATTGTCTGTGAAATGTGCATGCTGCTCCCTCCCTCCCTCCCTCCCTCCCTCCCTCTCTCTCTCCCTCCCTCCCTCCTGCAGGTGTGTGTTCATGTGTGTGTGTGTGTGTGTGCACAGACCAGGATTGAAGAGCAATCCTTGAGGGTTTGCAATTACATCTAAACGGCGTAATTGGACGTGATGGATGTGTGCTGCCTCCCCTCCTCCCCCTTCCTCCCCCTCCTCTCCTCCGTGTCTGAACGGCAACAAGGTTACACCGGAGTCTTCCTCTGTTGACCTCAACAAACATTTTTTATCTCCTAAAAAGAAGAAATTGAATAAAAACTGCATTCTGTGGCATAATCCTCAATGTTTCTGTGTTTATTCTGGTCTGAGAACATCCCTCTTGTTTTGGTTACACATTATTGACTCAGTATTGGTCACTAGGTGGCACTGTGGTACCAAAAGTTCTTCTTCTTCTTCTTCTTCTTCTTCTTCTTCCTCCTGCTCAGTCATTTCCAGCACAGAGCCCAGCCAGAGGAGACAGAGCTAAATGGTTTATTCCAGTCTGGAAGGCCTGGAAGATACCAAACAGATGAGTTTAGGGCCTGAGGTAAGGATGTTTGCTCGCCGTCATAAATACACCGCACTTTCACTTCCATTGTGACACGTTAAGCCCTCAAAGATCGCCTATTTCTGCTTTAATTGGACAAAATAAAGGATTGCATTTCACTTTCTTGCGTCATGTGACTTGACCATGAAGGTGATCAGTGATCTGGGACACAAGGAAACTGATCACATTCACACCTGCTTCAGTCTAGAACATTTGAAGAACAGCTTTGCTGCTTTTTCTGCCTGGAGACTCTCCCACACCAAACCCCATAGAGAAAATCAGTGATTTAACATCACAGCACACAGGAGGTGTTGATCCACCGCTGCGGCCATCACTAACTTCAAATGTCTTATTTTGTCACTTCAGTGTTTGAAAACCTTTGTTCAGATTAACCTCAGTGACACAAAGTGACCACACGAGGCAGCGGTGGACCAGCAGCTGCTGTGACCCCGTGAGCTTAAATCGGTGATTTTCTCTATGGGGTTTGGTGCGGGAGAGTGCACGGATGTAAAAACTGCCAGAAAAGGCTTTTCAATGACAAAACAAGGTGGAGAACATATTCTTATGAGACTGTAGACTTACGCAGGTGCATTATTAGGTGAGAGTTTTGTTTGTTTTGTGGCTAAAATCTTGTTTTTTCAAGGGTTAGTCCAAATCTCAGACAGGAAGTTAGCGCGGGTTGTGTTTCCATTGCAGTTTTTTGCGAAAATAAATGTGAAATTTTATAAAACTTGGCAGGTGTTTCCATGGTTTTACAGCAGCGATCTCGATTTCTGCTACTGCTGTTGCTGCCATGTTTGTTTTCAACTACACACAGTATCACGCCATCTTGCCCCACTCACTTTTATTTACCTATGTGGTAAATAAAAGTGAGTGGTAAATAAAAAACATTAGTTTACTGTAAATCATAATTACCCAGATGTCCCTTTAGTGTGTGTGTGTTGTAAATTTACAAAAAAACATCGTCCTAATGTTACCAACGAACACAAACATGACCTACATTATCAAACAAAGTCATATCATTTTGAAAAATTCAAGAAAATATCTTACTAATGTTATGAAAAAAGTCACAAATCAGGACCTACAGTATCAAATAAAGTGGAAAATGTACAATACATATCTTCCCATTGTTAACAAAAAACAAAAACATGACTTACATGATCAAAAAACAAATATAATATTAAGTGTTGCTGCTAAAAGCTGTCAACAACGTGAGTGGGAAATAAAAATAGTCAGTGTGTGTGTGTGTGTGTGTGTGTGTGTGTGTGTGTGTGTGTGTGGCGTCTCTGAAAGATGAGGTCACTCAGGAGCTGAAGACGACGAGCAGGGAGAAATATTTTGGCAGAGCAGCGACAGCTTCTGCTTCCTGTCAAATGAATCTCTGACTGTGCTTATTCATCCCCCCCCCCCCCCACGAGAGCCTCATTACCCACAATCCCTGATGTTGATGAAGTTGTTGTCATCACCTGAAATGGCAGCGTTTCTCTCCGCGTCTCCTTGTCCTCGCTGTCTGATTCTGCTCCCCCCCGATCAAGGCAGGAGAAGCCGTCGCTGGGGAGCATCAAACAGATGTTCAGCAAAGAAATGAAGAAAAAAAAGAGAAAAAAAACAAGCCAAACAAGTCAGAAATAGACACAATCTGTGGTAGGAACACACATTTCATGTCATGGTGAGAGTGTTGCTGTTGTTACTGCTGATGTGTGACACACAGAGTCTCACTCTGGTTCTCCTCTCGTCTCCTGCAGGGATCGACAAGCACAAACTACACAGCTGTCATTTCTAGGGATTAACACTCAATTATTCAATTATTTACTGGATTAGAAACAGTCGATAAATGACTGAGACTCTTCAAAAGATCTGAAGTACATTTACTCATGAATTTATGAATGATGAGGACAGGTGAATGAATGATGAGGACAGGTGAATGAATGATGAGGACAGGTGAATGAATAATGAGGACAGGTGAATGAATGATGAGGACAGGTGAACGATGAGGACAGGTGAATGAACGACGAGGACAGGTGAATGAATGACGATGACAGGTGAATGAATGACGAGGACAGGTGAATGAATGACGAGGGCATGTGAATGAACGATGAGGACAGGGGAACGATGAGGACAGGTGAATGAATGACGAGGACAGGTGAATGAATAATGAGGACAGGTGAATGAATGATGAGGACAGGTGAATGAATAATGAGGACAGGTGAATGAATGATGAGGACATGTGAATGAATGATGAGGACAGGTGAATGAACGACGAGGACAGGTGAATGAATGACGATGACAGGTGAATGAATGACAAGGACAGGTGAATGAATGATGAGGACATGTGAATGAATGATGAGGACAGGTGAACGATGAAGACAGTTGAATGAATGATGAGGACAGGTGAATGAATGATTAGGACAGGTGAACGAACGACTAGGACAGGTGAATGAACGACGAGGACAGGTGAACGAACGATGAGGACAGGTGAATGATGAGGACAGGGGAATGAATGATGATGGCCGGGTGAATGAATAATGAGGACAGGTGAATAATTGATGAGGACAGGTGAATGAAGAGGACAGGTGAATGAATGATGAGGACAGGTGAACGATGAGGAAAGGTGAATGAATGATGAGGACAGGTGAATGAATGATGAAGAGGAACTTACTACTAAAGTTTCCTAGGAATTAATTTAAAGTGCCTGGGAAGATGCAGGCGCCCCCTTGTGGCACTTAACAACAAAATAAATCACTAGCACTGTATGTTGGTGAGCTAAAAAGTCACTCACATGAAATATTAACAATTGAGGTGAGTGATTATTAATGCGATGTCTGATAATATCAAGTATTGAGAAGCAGCACCAAAGATTTGACCTCACATCATTATTTCTCACGTCTTTCACTTGATTCACTGGAAGCTGAGTGAGACACAGATGTAATGGACGCCTCGTCTCATCGTTGTGTCCTCAGGCACTAATGCCCCCCCCCCCCCGCTGCCTGACCAGCTCAGCCTTCATATTCCTTATTGTCCAGACTCCTGCAGCATTAAAACCAGCTGCCATCAAAATGCAAACACCCACGCCGGCACCAGCGCTGGGAAACAAACGTCTTTGTGAAACAGCCGCCGGCACAGAAATCACTCTTGCCCCTAATGTCAGCGGCTCTGTGAAAAAACAGCAGCAGGGAAGAGAAAAAAGTACTTTCACCTCCTTCTCTCTCGACTCTGCCTGTGACATTCTGAGGGATATTTACCTTGTAAAGATCCTGACATTTCGCCGCGCGCTCTAATAACATCCTGAAATATGAATTAGAGAGCGGAGAGCGGAGCAGAGCCCTGCAGAGCTTTTGTGAACACGTATTGATTGATAGAGAGGAGGGGGGAGGGAAACGAACCAAGGAAGGAGGGAAGGAAGGAAGGAAGGAGCAGAGGCCGTGTGAGGAGAAGCCACTCTTTACTGATCATCTGTTAACCTCGTCTGAAGATCTCGTACCTCACACACGTCATCAAGCAAAGGTGTAACAGTATTTTAGGAGTAAGTTTTCAGCTTTATTTCACACTGTCACACAAACTTCCCCCGTGTCCCACACCAAAGCCCATAGAGAAAACAAGCCATTTAAGCTCACGGCAACACAGGCGCTGCTGGTCGTCTCCTGCCTTCTTTGGTGAGTTTGTGTCACTGAGGTTAATCTAAACGAAGGATTTAAAGCCCATAATTGACTAAATAACACATCTGAACTCAGTGAAGGAAGCAGCGGTGGATAGACAACTCCCGCGTGCTGTGATGTAAAGTCGTCAATTTTCTCAATGGCCTTTGGTGTGGGGGAATGACGAGTTTACAGACTTCAGTTTTACTCCAAAAAGTGTGTTTTTAAGTTATGAGGTTCTTAATATATGGTGTCTGAACTGTCTCTTTAATTATGTCTGTGAACAGGGAAAGAACCGTGGGGGGAATCCAAAATTGGTGCATATTTTACTGCGTTTTTTTTTCTCCCGACTGCATACATTATTATTACATTTTTATTTCCACGCTTCATCTTCCATGTCATATATTAATAAATAAATAAAACAAAGAGTGAGGCAGTTTAAGGTAATTACAGTAGCTGGTGTTTAACAGAAGACGAATGTCTTACTGCAGGCTGCAGCTGAATCAATACACGACTACAGTTGGAAAACTGTGCTGCATCATTTGCTGAAATTACCATTGATTTGTTGCCATTAGTCATTTTAATTTAATTTTAAATGACTAAAAGGAAGAAAGGAAGACAGACACTGGGCCGTGTCTTTTGTTGCTTTTCCCCTGCGAGTTATGTATCACGGAGAAAGTAAGTTTTACTTGATGTCATGAGTTTGTTTTTTGTTTTTTTGCTGCACTGCGGTGAAATGTGTCAAAAACTGCTTTAATTAACCGAGGCAGTCGGCGCCGCTCAGCGGTTCCAGCGAAGCCGGAGCACGTGGGCTCAAAGCTGCGAGGACACGGGGTCAAACGCTCAAGTCAAACGCTGTGCTAATGAGCTTGAATCAAGCCATTGACCACCCACTCGCTGTTGACTCCTGAGCACTTATTGATTTCTGTTGGCGCGGACGAGCTGTTCCTCCTCGGCCCACTCAGCGACCTTCCGTGCTCGTCTTGTTCTTCATCCCTCTCGTACCTTTTTGTTTTTTTAATGTTTTCCAATGAGCTTTTTCTTTCTCGTCTTCAATTCAAAACTTTCCTCTAATGAATCTCTCGGCTCTTACAGTGTCCTTCTTCTTCTTCCTCTTTGTCGATCAGGATCAGCTGGAGGGCAGTGGACTCAAACACATATTTGCAGATTTTTGTGGATTACTGGAAAACCACACTTGAGTAACATCAGTGGTACTCAGAAACCTCTACCTGACAACATGGAAAAACTCATTTTATACACTTAATCACTCGCCTAATATAATCTACACATTTTTCCTGATTGAAAACAGAAGTTTAACTTTCCTACACCAAACTCCATAGAGAAAATCAATGATTTTAGCTCCCGATGACACAGGAGCTGCTGGTCTACTGCTGCCTCGTGTGGTCACTTTGTGTCACTGAGGTGAATCGAAACATAGAATTTCAAAAGCCGAATTCACATAAATAACATGTTTGAATTTACTGATGGAGGCAGCAGTGGATCAACAACTCCTGTGTGCTGTGATATAAAATTGATGATTTTCTCTATGGGGTTTGGTGTGGGAGAGTGAACGGTCCACAAGGCGACACAAACCTCAGTTTCCAGTCCAAATAAGCCGTCCAATCCAAAAAATGTAATTCCTAAGCCATCGAAGGCTGAAACTGGCATAAAGTCAGTAGCTATCACTTTTGTTTTGAAAGGAGGACAGGATGTGGGCGATGGGAAGAGAAAGTGTAGGTTAATACTTCTCCTCCTGCAGCCGGCCATCGAACAAATTGCCTTGTAAAAGCAGAAGCAATGAAATAAATAAAAAATGAAAAGAAATATATATCCCTCCAGCAAATTGGCTGTCATTGGATTATCCCATAGAAAGCAGGATTTGTGTGTGTGTGTGTGTGTGTGTGTGTGTGTGTGTGTGTGTGAGACCACCATCTTGCATCACATAGAAGTGTGTGTGTGTGTGTGTGTGTGTGTGTGTGTGTGTGAGACCACCATCTTGCATCACATAGAAGTGTGTGTGTGTGTGTGTTTGTGTGTGTGTGTGTGTGTGTTCAGAAAAGGTATAAGCCCAGAAAGGATTGGATGAGCAATCATTGCTTCATCGGCTCCATTAAACACACCAGTGGCCTGTAAATCACACACACACACACACACACACACACACACACACACACACACACACACACACACACCAATAATAACATGATATAGGTGAGTTGACACAGTTGAACCAGAATTGTATTTATATTGAAAATAAATTGAATTTAAAATGAGATCTGACCTCCTGTTACTGAAATAAATGCAAATATAACACAAGAGATTTATTTAACCCTCATTCAAATTAGGTTTTGATGCTAACATTTACAAACTTTCAGCTCTTTTAAATAAAAACCCCAAACTAAAACAATTTAAATAGCTCAAACAAACACATATTACACGTGATTACAACACAAAATGTCACTTACACAAAATGTCACTTACATGACAATATACCAAATCTTATAGTACCTATTAATATGGCACAGAAGTGCCATGATCTTAATAATTAGCTTATTGTGCACAATTCATTCAAAACACATATAATATTAAAGGTGCAGTGAGGAAGAATTAGTGACATCTACTGGTGAGACTGCAGGTTTTTTATTTTATATATATATTTTCATTTAACCTTCATTTCATTAGGATGTAAAGATAATAAATTGTATTTAAATGTCACATACTGGACCTTTAATACAGTCCTAAATGTTACTTACTGGACCTTTAACACAGCCCTAAATGTAACATACTGGACCTTTAATACAGTCCTAAATCTTGCATACTGGACCTTTAATACAGCCCTAAATCTTACATACTGGACCTTTAATACAGCCCTAGATGTTACTTACTGGACCTTTAATACAGCCCTAAATCTTACATACTGGACCTTTAATACAGCCCTAGATGTTACTTACTGGACCTTTAATACAGCCCTAAATCTTACATACTGGACCTTTAATACAGCCCTAGATGTTACTTACTGGACCTTTAATACAGTCCTAAATGTTGCGTACTGGACCTTTAACACAGCCCTAAATGTAACATACTGGACCTTTAATACAGCCCTAAATGTAACATACTGGACCTTTAACACAGCCCTAAATGTAACATACTGGACCTTTAATACAGCCCTAAATCTTACATACTGGACCTTTAATACAGTCCTAAATGTTACTTACTGGACCTTTAACACAGCCCTAAATGTAACATACTGGACCTTTAATACAGCCCTAAATCTTACATACTGGACCTTTAATACAGCCCTAGATGTTACTTACTGGACCTTTAATACAGCCCTAAATCTTACATACTGGACCTTTAATACAGCCCTAGATGTTACTTACTGGACCTTTAATACAGCCCTAAATCTTACATACTGGACCTTTAATACAGCCCTAGATGTTACTTACTGGACCTTTAATACAGCCCTAAATCTTACATACTGGACCTTTAATACAGCCCTAGATGTTACTTACTGGACCTTTAATACAGTCCTAAATGTTGCGTACTGGACCTTTAACACAGCCCTAAATGTAACATACTGGACCTTTAATACAGCCCTAAATGTTGCGTACTGGACCTTTAATACAGTGCTAAATGTTGCGTACTGGACCTTTAACACAGCCCTAAATGTTGCATACTGGACCTCTAATACAGTCCTGAATGTTGCGTACTGGACCTTTAACACAGCCCTAAATGTTGCATACTGGACCTCTAATACAGTCCTGAATGTTGCGTACTGGACCTTTAACACAGCCCTAAATGTAACATACTGGACCTTTAATACAGCCCTAAATGTTGCGTACTGGACCTTTAATACAGTGCTAAATGTTGCATACTGGACCTTTAATACAGTCCTAAATGTTGCGTACTGGACCTTTAACACAGCCCTAAATGTAACATACTGGACCTTTAATACAGTCCTGAATGTTGCGTACTGGACCTTTAATACAGTCCTAATTCTTACATACTGGACCTTTATTTCTATCAATACCTGTGTCCCTTTAAGGCAGCAGTCCAGTCCCCTCTTGTCCAGTGTAATCATGAAAGTGTCACATTTTCAGCTGAGAGTGGAGGAAATGGTGTCTTCAGGGTCTCACTTCACCTCCTTTCTCCATCCCTCGCTCTCTCCGTCCATTCATTCCCTCACACCTTCTCTTTCTCATTTATTCTTATATTTATTTCTCCTCTTTTCTTTGCTTCTTTTTAACTTCACTTCCCATCCATCCTTTCCATTTCTCCCTCCACTTGTTATGTTATACCTCTCTCTCTCTCTCTTCTTCTTCTTCTTCTTCATCTCTCTCTCTCCGTGTGACAGTGGTTCAATAAGTGGAGCCTCTGGAGTGGTCTTGCTCAGTCAGTGGCCAATTACCCAGTCACACTGCCTGTCCCCCGGGACGCACAGGATTAGCAGGATCACACACACACACACACACACACACACACAGAGAGACACCTGTCACTTAGACATGGACAGACAACCTGTGGGCTCTTTTTTGTCCCCAAAAAAAGCGTCTTTTTCTCCAACGAGCAATTTGCCAGTCCAGTGAAGAGAGACTCGGAGAGGCTGTATGTATCAAATGCAGAAAAGCACCGTACAAGCTCCACTGGTGCAGGATCAGACCTCACCTGGAGCAGGTCTCTCCCCCTTTAAAGGGAGGGGAGTGTGTCGCCAGGAACCAGCCGTGGACTCGAATGAAGATTTAAGCCTCAGCTAATGAAATATATGCCCGCTTAAGCCGACAATATCTTTGGTTTGACTGTTAAACAGTCGTTTCCAACTAGGAAATGAAGTTTGTAGACCGCTAACTCTCCCACACCAAACTCTATAGAGAAAATCAGCGATTTTAGCTCGCGGGACCCAGGAGCTGCTGGTCTGCTGCTGCCTCGTGTGGTCACTTTGTGTCACTGAGTTACATCTGAACAAAGTTTTTCAAATGCCGAATTGACAAAATAACACATTTGAATTTACTGATGGAGGCAGCAGTGGATCAACAACTCCTGTGTGCTGTGATGTTAAATCGCTGATTTTCTCTATGGGGTTTGGTGTGGGAGAGTGAGCGGTTGATGATTTCCTGTAAACATGGAAAACATGTTCTTAATTTATAGCAGACCTAAAGAAATGTGGATTTTATTCAGTGGGCCTGTAATTAAGAAGCTAAAATCGGTTTAGCCCTGAAGGCGTCCGTCCGTCCTCCTGTTCATATTTACTGTATTATACACATTTTTATTGATCATAATTCTGTATATAAAACAAACACGTATCTTGCTCGGAAAGACTTGGGAAAGCAAAGTTCTGAAGCGATCGATACAGTATTTGTGATTCTTTGTTAACTTTCCACTTTTCATGTCTGTGGATTATCCACAGATTATGCAGGTGCATTGTTTCCAGAGAGAGATTAACTAGATAAGCGCTTCTCAAACTTTTTAAAATACAGTCCTCTTCTTCAGTGAAATTAGATTTTAGGGCCGGGCATGAATGCCAGGGGCCCGAATCCACTCCGAATTTATTGTTATCCTTCAGATTATTATTAATCTGTGGTTTTGCAATCCTTTTTTAGGGGATTAACGTGCATAAAAACTCTCAGGTCAGGTGTGGTCAGGAGCTCGGACCCATGCGTTGCACCAGGACTCTATAGCGCCCCCCTAACGTTGCACCGAATTTTATGTCACAGCCCAAGACAAAAAAGTCAATTGGGACCATGACCTCAACTCAACAGGAAGTTGGCCATTTTGAATTTGGCTTCCATTTTACGCTTCGTAAATGTGCGTTTATCGTAAAAAAACATGACAATTTGTACTAGACACATCAAAGGCAAAAGGTATCGAAAGGTTTTGTGGCTACAAAAGGGCGTGGCCACGGCAACCATCGGAAATTTGGCGAATTTCGACCATTCGCCACCAAACAGGAAGTGCCCCCATGACTTTGCCGTACATTGACCGATCGCCTCAGAATTTCATACGTGACACAAGAGACCGACCCTGAACCCGTCTACGGACCTACGTTTGAGCGTGTTTATTGTACCGACATAAATGATACGCCAATTTGTACTCGTTATTATTATTATTATTATTATTATGTGGCTTTGCGGTAATTTTTTAGGGGATTAAGGAATAAAAGTGGTTAGTGTTAGGGAGACAGTCAGTGAGGTCAGGGATGCGAGGGCCCTTTCATGACTCCTAGTTTTTTGTTATTTGTTTAATTTTCCACGCACTCTGGTCAAAATTCCTCAGCATCACTCCGATCTCATGGTCTCCTGGTATATGCAGTAGAACAGTATTTCTAGTGTTTTAAAACACTTTGCATCTGTAATCTTACATTTCTTTGCACAACTGACGTTATCAAAGCATTCCTGTTCTGTAAAAGCTGAGTTTCCTCCACTAAAAGTCCATTTTCTTGGCACAGAAACACATTCCTCACTGTAAACCACAGCTCACACATTATTCAAAAATAACACTCGTGTGATCATTGTAGTTTTTCTTGTTTCTGCGTCGCCAACATTTGTTCAAACCCACTGAACTTGATTTGTGATTCCGCTCCGCACCTGAGCGCGTCCACGTCGGCCTCCCCGGGTTTTAATGTCTCCTGAAGCCTTTTCCTGACACGCAGCACATACTGCAAAGTGTTTTTCTAACTTTTGAAGAGAAGTCAAATCTATTTTCGCTCTGGTCCGGAGTCAGGAGTCCGTTCTGCTCGTCCAGGCTTTGGCGCGACTGTTTGGCGCTGGGAAAAAAAGATGGCGTCCGACTTCTTGGCTCCGTGTGGTTGAGTTCAGATTTGTCTTGTGCTTGTTCCAGACTTTAATATTCATGGCTCTTCAACTAAAGATGCAGTTTACTGGTGGAAATTGAACAAACTGTCCATAAATATGTTTGTTAAAGTGAATCCTGCCTGAGAATAATCCTGTTATATGAACCTGAGGTCTGTCTGTTACAGTCTGCAGTTTCACCACTAGATGTCAGTAACTCGCACCCACTGGACATTTAAATATAGATGTCTTTAGTTTATTTGCTCGTCTAAAGACGGTAAACTCAATAATGTTTAGTAGGCCTGTAATAATTCATCGATGACTAAAGTTTATAGTTTAGGTCGGGGCCTCAAACTCAAAATGACCTGACGGGTGAGTGAACTTCTAGTCTGGTCAAAAGGTGAAAAAAGTACTTTTAGTGATGAGAAATTAAAATTTAGTCTTTATAATCAACTAATAAGACACATTTATGATGAGGAATGAATCTGTAAATAACAAAAAGAGAAAAAACATTCAATCAAAAATAGCATGTTGAGATTTGTAATTAAAACTAGACTAGACAAGCTTATATATAATTAAATGTTGAATTTAATAATGTAATAGATATAATAACCTAATGTTTTTATTGTATATATGTTTCACTGTTGGTCAGTTTTCGTGATCATTTTAAAATAAAATATGAAGACGACGTGTTGAGGACAAACACTGCTCTTTGTGTCTCCACAAACATGTGGAGGAAAGAAAACCACATGTTTGGAGTCACTCGGTCGCCTTGAAACCTTCCAGGATTTTCTTTTCTTTTCTTCCTTTCTTTCTTTCTTTCTTCTTTTCTCCTGCTTCCCTTCGCAGACACTTCACTGCCACAGTGGGAAACGAGGCTGGAAATGATCTGAGGGAAGAGCTGGATTCAAAAATCCCTCTGTGGGCCCTTTTTGAACTCGCCAGCAGCGTCCAAGGCCCGGCTTATCCCGCCACTTCAAAGACGGCGTGCTACACACACACACACACACACACACACACACACACACACACACTGCGGTGACCACTTACACGAACGCAACGTCCTCTAATCTGAAGCCCGCAGAGAAGCTTTCGAGCATGTCGAGGGGGAGAAAGAGAGACTGTGAGGATTTCCTGCGTCTCGCCGCCTGCAGGATCTTCTCCGTCCTCCAGGTTCACTGAACTCCCGCTGGAGGACGCTTTGTTTTTCACTCGCCCGCTTGTTTTCTCACAGATTTCCTTGTTTAACTTGTCTCTGCTCTCGCTGAACGACCGCGGGATCAATATTGGCCATTTCTGCGGGGATTTTTTAAAAATGTACTCTCACTCTGAAATTGCTCCATCGCCGCGTGGACACGGCACAACACACACACATCTGACAGCCTCTCATCTGTAATCAGTTTATAGCTCAGTGCAAGGAGGGAAAACTGTGTTTCTTACAGAAGGAAGAAGAAAAAAACGGCCTGCAAATGACTATCATTCCCTCCCTCTCCCAAAAAACCTCTCCTTTTCATATCGACTGACTCAAACAGGCGTCTCGCAGTAATTAGCGAAATTATGGTTGGTCAGAATTGCAGACTTGCTTGAGAGACTTTGCCGTATTATGGATCGCGCTCTAATTACAAAGGAGAGCTGGACAGGAATAGATCGCTCGGCCTTGGCGGAGTCTCCGTGAAGCAGCTGTAAGCCTGGACTTAACCCAGGCCATCCACGCGAAGGCCACGGGTTCATTCATTCATCCATTCATTCATTCATATTCACACTCTTTCCCTGGGAAAATGCAGGTTCTGTGAGATTAGAGGAGATATATTAGTGTGCGTATACTCGGATTAAAGAGGATACATGTGCCTGGGATTAGAGGAAGCTGCTGTTCACAAGGTATCATGTGTTCATTTATTATGTTATTTATAAATGTGTGAATTTGGAGTCCAAGCTAGTTTCAGAAGTCTAAACGACGTCTGGGCAACGTTTTCATATAAAACCAGCCCCACCTTTAGGGGGCGCTATAGAGCCCTGGGGCTATGAACGGGTTCGCGCCCCGTGCCGCTTTCACATTTTACGCAAAATTTCAAGAGTTTTTATGCACGTTAACACCCTCAAAAATGAGCATAATGTCGGAGAAAAATTATTTCTTGATAACAGAATTACAGAAATGAATAGAAATGCCTATTAATTGATTTTACTTTATGTCACAGGGCAGTTAAATCTGCTCCATGGGCTCTGAATTGTGGTTAGATTGTGGTTAACTTCAGTTTAGACAATTTACTGAGGTCAACACTCGAGAGAAAACATGTTTAAAAATCTTCTAGGCAGCATTTTCACTTCTTTAAGGCTGCAAAATGTCACAGCACAAGAACTGGTGAAAGAAATCTCACATACCTGATCTTTTCTTTAAGAAAGTGTGTATAATAATGTGTGATAAAATGTGAATTATTGTTTATTTTCAGTGCGCCACGCCCACTGAGTGTAATGTAATCGCTGCTCCTTCAAATAAGCTTGAGTACAGCAGGTTATCTGGGATTAAATGTGACTTTTCCTTCAGAATCAGGGAAAAGTACTGTATGTAAATCAACCCCCACTCACTAAAAAGCAGGGTGCCATCGAATGGCACCGTCTCCATAGCAACAGTTATCCAAAAATCAAATGGAGGTGCCTGTAGCTGTGAAGCTGCTGCTGGGTGGTGTCTGTCAGAAACACCCGCAGCACACAGTCATTACCTGTGCCGCGCTCCCTTTGTATCACAGACAATCACAGTCTATTCACAGTCTGCAGAAAGCTCGCACGCTGCCTTTTCCTCTCACACACAAATTGATCGAGTCTGGATTCTGAAAAGAAACCCAGCGTGGCGCTTTCCCCGCGACAAGTCCAGGCCACTTCCTCCTCCTCCCTCCTCCTCCCTCCGCCTCCCTCCGCCTCCTCGTCATCGATCACGGCTCCTTTCACAAGGATCACTGAATAACGCTCAGTCTCGCAATCACGCGCCACAGAAAAGTCGGGAGAAGCTTCTTCACTGACGCAGAAAAAGGTTCAAACTGGCCACGTTTTACTTTGATTCATTGCGTAAAACACACTTTGAATTCTGGAAAATCCTCTTAAATCACGACTCTGATCAATAATTGTGTTATCGTTTTCATGTGTTCATACAGCTGGGCTCCATGTCATAAAATGAACGAATGAACATTGAGCGCACGCGGTGACATGTTAGGCCGCACAAAATGTCGTGAAAAAATAAAATGAACGTGACATTGACAAGAAGAAAGAGGCTACGTTCCAGGCGTTAATTCGGCGGATCAACAAACGTGGTGACACCTGCTAAACGAGGTCAAATAAATGAAAAATAACACATCATTTAAACCTGTCGCACACATTTTACAGCAATTTGAAACATCATTACAAAACTGAAAATGAAAAACATACAGATTTATTCTCAAAAACCTTTCATGGGCCCAATTTTTGGGAGTCACTGACATAACACAGACCATCATCAGCGTATACAGTGAGCAGAGCGCAGGAAATCTTTTTCTTGACACGGGTTCACAGACACGAGTAGAGCAGAGTAGAATTGTGTCGGCCGGGTCACATGACACAAACTGTGCGAACGAGACCAATCGGTGTTGAGATTCTGCCGATAACTTCTTCTCAACTCAGTTTGGTGTCAGTCACGTGGTTTTATCCCCGACACAAACACTTGTGTAACTGAATCATTAGAATCAGTCGATTAAAAAGGTTTGTCTCCACAAGTATGATGACGTCTTGGAGCAAGATGGAGCGCTAAATCTTCGGACTTTGTAGGGTTAGGGTACCCAGTTACTCTGACTCTCCTGTTTATGTTGAATCATTTGTTGTCCTCTGATTCTGTGACTCGACAGGTGAGATGTGCTTGTTAGTTACTTTGTCCTTCTTCTTTATTACTGCTTTGGTTCAGCAGTTCAGTGGCTGTTCTTCTTGAGTCTTGAGGAAGTCGAGTATTTTTATGTGATGCTTCAGCCATTTCTTTGATCTACACCCTGTCTCACCCCTTAGAAACGGTGTTGAACTTCAGTGAGATGCAAACGGAAGCTGGATCAACCCTGGGACTGTGTGATGAACTAATTATGCAGTAATTGTTCTGGTCTAGACCCGGTGATCCATTGTATGAAAGCATCTCTTTGTGTCTCTCCACTGCTGATTGAGGAGGATAATTGGGTTTTTTGATTGGCAGAGGGGTTCATTTTCATCTCTCTTTTCGTCGTGAACACGCGAGCACCTCCCTGCCAGCTTCTCTCCTCCTCATCCTCAGCCGAGTGACAAACACACACTGTACTGACTGCTACAGAACCCCTTAAACGTGTTCCCCGGGGTTAAGTGATGAGGCAGGACTGCCACGCTTTTGCAATTAGACCATTAGCATAACTTAATGGAGTGTGTTTGGTGGACGGCTTGTCATCACAGCCCGTAACAGAAACCACTCACACACCACTCTTTAACTCGCAACCTCCTGTCAGGCCCGCATCCAATCACATGTTGCCGTCTGCAGTTACCGTTGGCATGGCAACACCCGACACACAAAAATAAAGCTTGTCTATTAAAAAAATAAGGAATAAATTGAAAAAAATCAGTTTTATCAAATGTAGTAAATAAAATACAATCAATCAGTGCTGTATTCCATCATGAAAACTAAAGTTTGTTTTCCCCACACCAAACCCCATAGAGAAAATCAGCGATTTAACATCATAGCGACACAGTTAGTGTTGATCCACTGCTGCATCCATCCCTAAATTAAAATGTATTATTTATGTGAATTCTGCATTTGAAATCCTTTGTTTTGATTCTCCTCAGTGACACAAAGTGACCACACGAGGCAGCAGTAGACCAGCAGCTCCTGTGTCCCCGCGAGTTTAAATCACTGATTTTCTCTATGGGGTTTGGTGCGGGAGAGTGAACTTCTGTTTCCAGTCCCAAAAATCTGTCTAAAGATGAAAAACACAAACCAAACACTTCATATTTGTCGCCTCCCCTTGTTTCCGGCCTCCTCCTCTCCTTCATTTCCTCTATTAGCACTTGAGCCTGACCCGCCCACCTCTCCCAGAATAACACTGCCTTGTTTGCTTTTGTTGCTAACGTAGCCCCATAATTGTCCAAATCAATGTTCTGCCGCCTTCACCTCGCTTATGCTCGCTGTGATTAGGCGGAGAATGAGGTGTGTGTGTGTGTGTGTGTGTGTGTGTGTGTGTGTGTGTGTGTGCGCACCCCTGGTTGCCATCGTTTCCAGGCAGCGTTGACTGGCACAGCACAGTAAACTTTGACTAAAGCAACTTTTGTCTGAGTGTAGTTTTTAATTACCCACAGAGAGAGAACGTGAGGAGAGGAAAACGATGAGAGGAAGAGTGAGGGGGTGATAGAACAGGGTTTATGTGCCAGAGCGCTAATTTGATCCATTAAGAGATGTGTGTGTGTGTGTGTGTGTGCTGCTGCTGCTGCCGCCTGGAAGTCTAATTCTCACCCATCATGGTGCAAAGGGTGAGATCCGTGTCTTGTTAAACTCCAGGTTTCAGCCGAGAAAAAAATCTAATCAGTCTAATTAGGTGTGTGCAACAGTCGGAGCTGGAATGACTTCCTCAGAGAGGAGACGTGAGGAAATATGTGTCTTCCGCGAAAGGAGTGTGAAAGTATGACGACTAATTGACGAATCCACATCCTTCACCTCCGACTGTGCGATCACCTGTAGCTCAGCTTTCTCTCTCTCTCTCTCTCTCTCTCTCTCTCTCTCTCTGCCGCGATATAATAACTCACTCTCCAATTTAAGATTTAGACGCTCTGAAAGGAAATGATTAAGAGGAAAAATAGACTCACGCGTGGCGGAGTCTGAGCCTCTGGCGCCGCGGCGGCGGCACCTTTCCTGTCGAGTTCAATCATGAGAGAGAGATGATGCTTCCTCAAATATCTACACGTTTAATAAAGGATTGCGACATACGGTACATGTACTGTTTATATCGTGCACGTCCCAGAGTCTTATTTTGAAGGGTGTTCATTGTGGTTCCTGTTGGTTTCGCTGTAGTATTTTAATTCTTTAAATGTGATTTTTTTGCTTACTTAAGTCGACAACATCTTAAGAACATGTTTGTCACGTCTCCCCGACCATGAGGCGACGTTTCCTGACGCTTGTGTCACTCTGTAAGGCGCGTTCTCTCTCCCACACCAAACCCCATAGAGAAAATCAACGATTTGACATTCACGGCACACAGGGCTGGTTGATCCACTGCTGCCTCCACCAGTGCGTTCAGCTGTGTTATTTTGTGTATTCTGGGCGTGAAATATTTTGTTTGGATGAACCTCAGTGACACAAAGTGACCACACGAGGCAGCACTAGACCAGCAGCTCCTGTGTCCCCGAGAGCTTAAATCCCTGGTTTTCTCTATGGGGTTTGGTGTGCGGTTTACAAACTTCACTGTTTGAAAATGAAATAAAGAGGCAAACATATTCTTACGATATCATAGACTTTATCAGACTAGATGTTTTAACAATAACCACACTGAATGTCCTCGCTGTATCTGTGTGTTGTTCACTTGTCTGAGCCGTGAATATTGTTCTCCATAATAAAACCGTTTGAAGAACATGAAAAGCTCCTCCAACTTCCTCTTCCTCTTACATTTCAATCCGCACTTCTCCTTACAATCCACCGCCAACTCCCCGAAAAGAGGAAGTTGGACTTTGAGAAGTTACAGCAGCGTAACAACCGCCGCGGCGTGTCCGTAGATCACGGCTCGTGATGGCGGCCGCGAGGAACTGCGACGATTCTGCGCTCCAATTTCAGGCAACTTGTCGGCGACTCTTGTAATTCAGCGCTAAAGCGCCTGCAGCTCTTCGATTGGAGCTTTTCTTCAGCTGTGTCGCACAAAGGAAATGAACATTACACCTGAGCTCTGAAATGAAATCCTTACGCTGAGTGAAAGTCATATTTTTTGTGATTGAGAACCCTTTCTCTGACACACACACACACACACACACACAGGTTTTCATAGTAAGTCATCCTTTGCCACTGATTTTCGGGGGGCCTGTAATTGTAAGCAGCTCAGCAGGAAGTGAAGCAAGTCTCAGCGATTGAGCGGCTTCAGTCTCACACTGAGCTAAAACACAGGGGTGGTGGCGACTGCTGCTGAGAACATGTCAATTTTGCTCTTTAGAAAGAGGGGGCAACGCTGGAAGACTGAAAGCAAATCAACACCGCCATCGACCCGCACAAGCCGACCCTGTAAATTGCACTCGCAGACGAACAAAACAACAAAAAGCATCACTTGGCTTTTATTGACGGCCAGCACTTTGGCAAGCGCGCCGTACTTACTCCCATGCAAGGACAAAAAAAAGTCCTTAAAAATCAGTTTGATAGAGTGTTCAAGACAAACTGTAATCATTTAAAAAAAAACAAAAAAAACGGTGGTGTGGTGACTAGAGGAAGTGTGACGTCACAGGCCCTTTATATCCTCTCAAATCCACCCAACATCATAAAATACAGGATATAATATCTCAAGATTATATTTTCCGCCACATTTTGTCGTTAAACTGTTTTTTCTGTCCAGAAACTAAACCGCTCACTCTCTCACACCAAACTCCATTGAGAAAATCTGCGATTTTAGCTCACAGGGACACAGGAGCTGCTGGTCTACTGCTGCCTCGTGTGGTGAGTTTGTGTCACTGAGGTTAATCTAAACACAATATTTCACACCCCGAATTCACAAAATAACACAATTTAAAGTAGTGATGGAGGCAGCAGGGGATCAACAACTTCCTGTCCGCTGTGGATGTAAAATCGTTGATTTTCTCTATGGGGTTTGGTGTGGGAGTGTGAGCGGTTTAAAAAGACACACTTTTGTTATCAGCTAGACAATGCTGTGACACAAATCCACTCAACAAAATACTCCTGACTAGTCTACAATATCTTGAGATTATATTTTCCAACACATGTTGTCGTTAAACTGGTTTTTCTATCTGGAAATTTAAATGTGCAAACACCTCGCTCTCCCACACCAAACTCCATAGAGAAAATCAACGATTTTAGCTCACAGGGACACAGGAGCTGCTGGTCTACTGCTGACTCATTTAGTAAGTTTGTGTCACTGATATATATCTGAACAAAGGTTTTCACACCCACAATTCACAAAATAACACATTTATACTTAGGGATAGAGGCAGCAGTGAATCAACAGCTCCTGTGTGCTGTGAATGTAAAATCCTTGATTTTCTCTATTGGGTTTGGTGTGGGAGAGTGAGCGGTTTTAAAAAGTGACACAAACCTTTGTTGCCAGCTAGAAAATGAGCAAAATAAAGCAACAAAAACTTTTTTCAGGTGAGACTTTTGTTAAGTAGTAGTAGTAGTTTTTTTGCAAATTTGCAGATGCATGAAAGTGAGATTTGGCCATTTGGAGACATTCCAATCGCAGCATGGCATGTTCATGTCAGGTATGAATGGAGCCATTGAGTCGACAACTGACAGCAGCAGCAATGCTGTTGTGCAAACACGGCAGAGTCGCTGCTGCTGCTGCTGCTGCTGCTGCTGCTGCTGCTGCTGCTGCTGCTGCTGTTGTCAAACTTGTCAGAGAACACCTCCTCCTTTCTTAAACAGATAGAATCTGAGTTTCACCGTGAGACGGCGTGACGACGCGGTGCCATCTCCTCCATATGTGTCCTGACTCCTGTCACATGTGACACAGTGATGTTTCACACCGTCACATTTCTGTTGTCCCTCAAACATAAACAGGAACTGTGGCAGAAAGGAGAAGCCACCTTGGACAAACAGAAAAGCTTCAGCAGCAGCAGCAGCTTTAATTTGAGATATTTGTTCAGAGATTATGTTTCTGACGGGATGAAACGTTTCAAAAACATGTTTTCATTTGAACAAAACTTAACTTACAGGATGAAAAATGGCACAAAAAGTTACAAAAACTTGCTCTTTTTACTAAACAATGTCACATTGTCACACAAAAATGTTACAAAATATTGTAATGGTCCAAATAATTGTTAGTATTGTTACAAATAATATTATTATTGTTACAGAAAATCACTTAATCACTCAAAAAGGTCACAACATTGTGTGATATTACAAAAAACATGTTGCTAATTATACAAAAATGACTTAATTTACCAAAAGATGCTGTGATTTTTCAAAAAGTTGTTACTTCCACTTAAATAAAATGATTTCAAATGAACAAAAACAAGACACAAGTATTACGATTGTATTTTTTCTGTGTTTCTGCAGAATAATGGCTTTGTTTCTTTGTTGTTTCTCTGGTTGCCATGGCGACGCTGACTCTTCATTGTTCTCTTTTCCCCATTTTCACATGAAAAACTGGGGAAATAATTGCTCGTCCCAATTATGACTCCATCAGCCGTGATGATGGCTTTGTCATTTGTTGAGTGGAGTGTGTGTGTGTGTGTGTGTGAGTGTGTGTGTGTGTGTGTGAGAGAGTCCATTAAAATCCATAAAAGGCCATTTCACAAACACACCTGATGACAGAAAATGACATACAATAATAATGAGGTAATTATGTGTGTGTGTGTGTGTGTGTGTGTTTGTGACAGAGGAGGATTAATGTCGGGATGTAAAATATTATTTTTATTGTTTTAATGAATGATTTCAAAAACTGGGTGTTTTATTTATGTGTATTATTAAATCAGCAATGGCAGTATTAAACAATATTTAATTTATTATTTCAATTTGATTTAATTATTATTATTTGAAATGATCACAGTAAAGGCAGTGCAGTTTTAAATGTTTTTTTTATAAAGTTTTTAATTTTATTCTTTAAGTAGTTGTTTTATTGTAGCAATAGCAGCACATCTGTAAGTATAAGATTAAGTATTTTTATTTTCCCTTTTATAATATAATTTTTTGTAGTTTTATTTTTTATTATTATTTATGCTGTAATGTTATTTCATTTACTATTATTATTATTTTAATAATACATGTTATTTAATTGAAACATTTTTTTATTTAATTTAATGATTAATATTAAAATACATTTAACTGTATTATAATTATATTCCATTATTTTTATTTAATAATTATTATTTAGTTTAATTGTATTATTATTTGATTTCATTAATCTTTCATTTTTAATTATGATTATTTTTTTTAAATTTTAATATGATAATGTCACGTTATGATTATGATTAAATGGTAATATTATACAGTTACAGTAGTAACAGTGTTTCCTGGAAAGTCTGCGCTCGTGCAGCTGCTGTCGCTGTGATTTCTTCCGGGTTCTCTCTCTCTCGCTCTCTCTCTGTGTGTGTGTGTGTGTGTGTGTGTGTGTGCGCGCGCGCGTTTGTTGTTGTTTGGGATTATAATCGTCATCTCGTCGTCACCTGTCACTTCTGCGGCGTCGGCGACCGCGTTTACACCGATTTTACGGCAACTTCACCGCGACTTTGCCATGTTTTTACCGGCTTTTACTGCGCGGTTTGTGGCTGAAGAAGAGGAAGCAGTGAATCACTGACACCTGCTGCTGCTACACACACACGCACACACACACACATACATACACGCGCGCGCGCTCGCGCTCGCAGGCACAGGTGAGGACACACACAGGTGACACTCTCGTGGATATTCGCCTCAAACTGTGGATTAAAACCGCGCTCAGTGATATTTGTTGGCCGCGGTCTTCGGTATGAAGGTGACGGTAACCTTCGGGGACACCGCGGTTGTGGTTCCCTGTAAAACCACCTGGACCGTCCGCGATCTAAGCGACCAAGCCACGCGCAGGTACCGGAGGATTCTCGAGCAGGTACAGGTGACCACACACACACACACACACACACACACATTTGATTACTTGAAAAGTCTCATTATGATCAATACAAAAACACAAATAAAGTATAAAAGTCCATTCCAATCATTCTTGACATTTTCATGAGCAAAGGTAGGCAACATGGCTGCTGTGGTCACGTGACACGCCTTCACGCGCCAGGTTACGTTTTCAAGGTTTGAATTTGAAACTGAAAACAACTTCAATATTTAACATTTTCAGCCTCATTAAACGAGTAATGTAAAGTAAATCAGAGAATTAATGAATCATAACTTCATTTTATGGATGTTTTATGTAAAGATGTAAAGGCGTCAAAAACATGAGCCATCCAATGGTTTGGACCCATTTTCTTACACTTACGACTATTACAATGCTTTATTTTGGTTTGTAGTTAATTCATTTTACTTTTTTGTGGTTTCAAAATGATTAAATCAGCATTTCCCTAACCTTTTATAAAAAAAAACACAACCCGATTCACCACATAAATTGTGTATAACTATTTTACCCACAAATATCATATGTTTCATAAATTAAACGCATGTTTAGTTTTTTTTTTTGATGACCCAAAAAAATTCTCCGGTGTCCCACCTGTGTGTCCTGACCCAGTCTTTGGGAACCACTGGATTTATCTACTTTTTTAACATTTTAAAACCTGTATTATGATTATGTTTATCATTTAAAGTGACGGTACAGGTTTATGTAAATAGATTAAATAGATTTTAGCCACTTTACTCAAGGCTCTTTTCACATAACCTCATTATGTTGACTGTATTTTAAGAATTTATTTGTCACTTTATTATAAAAATTACACTTTTTCTCACTGTTTGACATTTTTTTTCTGCTCTAAAATGAAGTTTGCGTCACTTTCTAAAACCAAACCCCATAGAGAAAATCACAGGGACACAGGAGCATGTTGATCCACTGCTGCCTCCATCAGTAAATTCAAACGTGTTGTCATGTGACTTTGGCTTTTAAAATGATTTGTTTGACTTTATCTCAGTGACACAAACTGACCACACGAGGCAGCAGCACACCAGTTGCCCCTGTGTCCCTGCGAGCTAAAAACGCTGATTTTCTCAATGGGGTCTGGTGTGGGAGAGTGAGCCGTTTATAAACTGAAGTATTTAGTAAAAAAAAAAAAAAAAAACATGTTCTTTAGATGTCATAGACCCACAATGCAGTGCAGCAACAGCACATTTTGGCACTTCTGGACACGACGACCTGTTGTGACGGACGTCTAAACCTCTGTAAACACAGCACGCGTCCCAGGATTCCAGCTTAGCGTGCAGTGGACACTCCAAACAGATGCTATCTCACTCACACACACACACACACACACACACACACTGAGGAACCACTGGTGTTTTCTTTCTCTCTGTGTCTGTGTTTGCTGATGTTGCACATTAATCATTCTGCCAACGTTGGCCTTTTTATTAATCAGCAGCGGCGTGAGTTGCACGCTGTCGCGCCGCGATAGCGCGCTAATGTGTGTCTTTGTCTCGGCGAGGCCGTGAGTGTGAGTGTTTTCTGGCTGCAGCCTCAGCTGTCCGTCTCCACAATGGCTCCCAGTTTAAGCCCCGGTATCTCGGCGGGCAGGTGGAAGTTTACTGTTGGATGTCCCGCGGTCGTGGACGCGCGGTGGCGGCCGACAGGAGGCTTTGTCCTGTGAGTGATTGCGGATTAGGATTGGTGACAGGTTCTGGTTCTTATCGGTCGGCTGCTTCTCCCCTCAGCCTCCTGCCTCCTCTGAGGTGAGCTCGGCAGCGTCCCCGCCGGGTGATTGGACGGCTCAATGGATCGCCTCCGCTCATGTAAGACACCTGGATTCAGAGACGCACAGTGGAGCTAATCTCGCTCAGTGTCCACTGAGCTGTTATGTCTCTGCTTCACTGAATGACAGAGCCACAAACCCTCTCCATCATCATCATCATCATCATCAAGATCCTGCCAGGCACGGGCCCATATACTCACATTTACTCACCAAAATCATTGCGGCTCATGATAAAATCTGCTATGTAGATTCTATGGAGTCTTCTTTGGTCGGTTTTTACTTCTACGTCAGGTTTATAGATATAACTAAAGTTACAAACATCAAAAAAAACATCCCTAGTGTTACCAGAACACTGTTAAAAATGTCAATAATGTGACTTAAATGACTGAAACACAAGTTACAAAATGTAGTATGACTAAAAAACATGTTGCTAAAGCTACACATTTTAAATCACAAGGTCCTGGAATGACTGTAAAAATGCAGCTCCCCCTTGTGGCACTTCAAAGTAAATGTCCTGATTATTTTAAAGCTCCAGGCTGTAACGTCTGTCGCCTAGAAACATCACTCGTGTTCCATTTGTAGAAAAATGTGTTTAAATTTAAAGCGGAATGTTGCAAGGCTGTTGCCAAGACTAAGCCGAGTCGGACTAAGCCGGACTAATGACATTTACATGACATTTAGAAAACTGAATTATTGCCTTATGCTGTGTTTAACTGCATAAGACAAAGACTAGTCGGACTAAGACTAGTCGGACTAAGCCTAGTCAGAATTATTGTTTTATGCTGTGTTTAACTGCATAAGACAAAGACTAGTCGGACTAAGACTAGTCGGACTAAGCCTAGTCAGAATTATTGTTTTATGCTGTGTTTAACTGCATAAGACAAAGACTAGTTGCACTGAGACTAGTTGGACTAAGCCGAGTCGGACTAAGCCGAGTCAGACTAATGTGTTTACATGACATTTAGAAAACTGAATTATTGCCTTATGCTGTGTTCAACTGCATAAGACTAGTCAGACTAAGCCTAGTCAGAATTATTGTATTATGCTGTGTATAACTGCATAAGACTAAGACTAGTCGGACTAAGGACTAAGACGTGTGTACATGACATTTAGAAAACTATTAAACTAAAATGATCTGACTTTAAACATGTTACAGGGTTCTTACAATAAAAACCCTGCATAATTCAGCTTTTACTTTTACATAACATCGTCCTAAAGTGTAGAAGTAGCTGAAGTTGGCGAGCTGCGAGCGCGTGATCAGAAAAGCGTCGAGGCCTTGATTGCTTTTTTCCACAGAGCGTGTTAATTAGCCGCTGCCGCCGCTGCTGCTGCTGCTGGACAGTGACTCGGCGTTGCTGCTGCTTGGACAGTGACTCAGCAGTCTGCGGCTGGCCTCTCCTCATGGACGACGGTCCAGTTGTGAAAGTGCCAGAGAGACGGAATTAAAGAGATGTGAGCGGCTGCTCCTGCCAGCACCGTCCACTTACTGCCCACGCTAACGCTGTCACGCTAACCGCTGTCAGCGGGGACACAGACCAGTGTGTGTGTGTGTGTGTGTGTTTACGCTAGCTGCAGACCTTCCTAATTAGCAGTTTATTTTAATGTGATCTCAGCTGTGAGTCGACACATTCAGCAGCTTTCATCGCGTCTGTTAGCGATGAAAGCTAACACGCGCACACACACACACACAGTCGCGTCTCATTATTCTGTGATTTTTTTTAAATCAAATATTTTTCCATATAATTGGAGCTTTGTTCTCCTGAAAGTATAAGATTGTGGAGGTTGTGTCAAGATTGCACCTCGGGTGTGAAGTTTTATTAGTTATTGGAGGGAAAAAAAATAAAATAAAAAATCACATGTTAGTTCCCATCTGTCATCTCTTTAAGTTTTGTTCTTCGTCCACAGGGATGTAAAATAAAACCAAAAGAATAATAAATTGTCTGTCAGGGCCGTGCCAAAACTAATATTTGTCACACTTTGTCTCCAAGAAACAACAAATACTTTTTATAAATGTTTTTAAAAAAGTATAAATATTATATGAGTTTATAACAACTTTAAAATAGAATAAGACTTTTATGTCAGGGTCATCTTGTTTTTCTACGGCAGCCTGAAAGGACAAACCAGTCAGAGCATGTGAGTCAGTCGCACCACTAGGGGTCAGGTTCTTTACTCCTTTTATGACAATAAGCAGAATATTTTTGGTAGAACTACAACAATTAATCCCTTACTTTCGAGTGCTAGTAAAAAATTAAATTTTTGTTATTTTCTCGTCGGTAAATTGTGAGAAAATGACGAAAAATTTGATCAAACCTGGAAAATGATGATGTTTTAATGATTTCTTTGTTTTTTTTTGGAGCAAAGAAACCAGAAAATATTCACATTTAAGAAGCCGAGAAATCATAGAAACCTGTTTTTATTCTTTAAAAAACACTCAAACCGATGAATTGATTGTTTCAGCCCAAACTTAAATATTCTACATTTTTTGCTGCTTTTAATGCCAGTAAACTGAATATCTTTGCTAGCTGTGCGACATTTAATCAATTACCAAACTATCTTTTTAATATTGTTGATTTATCAGTTTGAGTACTTTTTAAAAATACTTAAATTTCAGCTTCTTTATATGTGACTTTCTGACATTTTTAGTGAGTAAACAACCAGTAGATCAATCAAGAAAAGAATCAATTATGAAAATGTGGACAAAACGGTTAAAGGACGTTGTTATTGGGAGGTTTTGGAAACACAAATTGTGATTTTTCGGCCTTTTCCTAACATTTTATGACCCAAAATAAGAGATGAGTTGAAGATTAGCAGACCTAACCTTTGTTTTGTGCACAAAACTGTTAAAGTAGTTTTTTTTCCCGACAAAAGACACGACTGATAATGAAGATTCTCGTGTGTCTGTGAGTTTATTTCAGAAGTTGTAAGTTGATCAGATAAGAAGAATGGGGGCAGACAGATAGTGAGTACCTGTCACGGATAATCACTCATGTAATTGCATTTATTTCAGTTCATATGTTATTAGGGAGTCATTTTTAGCCGCAGATTAACGGGAGAACGTGGGCGAGTTCAAAGGTCGAGGCGTCCTCCTTCTCATCCACTCCACTTCTTTATTTTATTTTACTGTCACGGCTAAATCCACACCACTGTGTAATTACACATCCTTGTGAGGATGAGAGCGTGAAATAGCCGCCGCTGTCACCGCACTAATCGTCCGCGGTGCTTGGAGTAAACGCTCGGGGACTTAATCTCGTCGCCGGGAATTTCCTCGTCTAACTGTCACGCTAATTCTCCGTATTGACTGGAGCTGCTTTTGATGCAAACATGATGCTTCTCTGTTGTTTGTTTTCGTGGATTCTTGTCGCCGCACACACTCACGGGAAACAAACGCCGTCGTGTGAGAGCTTAAGCTCGGCCTCATTAACACTGTGCTCTAATAATCCGCCGCCACAGCGAATTAAAACAAGTGTGATGCTGCCCCGCCCTGTTTGTTGTTGCTGCCGACGCACTTCCACTCTCACGGCGTCAGGAATGCCGGCGGTCATTCCGGTCGGACCGGTTTTCCCAGGCCAGGTTTTCCAGACGCCTCCGCTACACCGGTTTCATCATCTCTGTCCCACACACATAAACACCCCTAAATATAGCACGGTCTTCTGTCTAGACTCACAGTGGGAATCTGTAGGCGCCGGATGATTGGATTACGGTTATAATTCAGATTATTAGAGTGCCTGCTTTAGCAATACACATCAATGAGAACTCCCTAGAGTTCTCATCCTGCAGTTTTGACAAAAAAAAACTCCACACATCCCACATCAAAACGCGTGGTTTCATCGGGAATGGCGTGCTATGACTTTTCGGAGCGCTTCGAGTAACCATTGCGACAAAAATTGCAGAATTTCCACATACACACGAATGGGGAAACAGTCGAAAAAACTATTTCAATCCAGATCAATTTAGAGCGTCACCGTGTCGTCACACTTTAACGTAGAGACGTGGTTGAAACTTTAAACTGTCACAAGACTTTACTGTTTTCTCACCTAAATCAAAAAGTTGATACATATTAGGGTTTTTAAACGATCACAGTTTAAGTTTTGTACTTTTTTTGGGACGTTTTCAGATCTTATGAGTGTGTATTGCACACTCTAGCTGAGGTCTGGGAAAATAATCTCTAAACAAACTCCTGCTGCCCACAATTTCCAACCTACACAGACATTTTTTACACAAGTGTTGCTATGGTTGTCGTCTAACCCTGTGTGTTGTTTTCATTTTTCTAAAAGCGTAGAGTTCTGCTCAAACCTCCCATTGACTCCCATGTTAAAACTCAGCTGTGGAGTTTTTTTTAAAAATGAAGACGAGGGTGATTTTCAAACTGTCATTTATGGGTCAATTCTCACCTGTTTTTCACAAATGTGAATGTGGGAGCTGCTGAAAGTCTCCTGACGCTCACGGACATAAATCTAATCTGTATCATCAACTGCTCTTGAAATATGACAACTTTAAAAAACGCTGCTTTCTCGGTTTTTCACCAGTTTTGGACAGTGAGAAATGGGTGTTGGGAGGGGGAGGGGCTTGTGCTGATTCCACAAAAATACTACTGTCTCTAAATACGTCAAGTTTTAAAGGTTCAGTCCACCCAGCAAGAAGCAGGCGCCATCAGAATGTTCTAGATTATGAAGTAAATGTATAATAAAGACACAAGCACATCATTTATAATTATCATACATGTATCCTTATGTACACGGACCAACATGCCGTGTATATAATATAGAGTCGTTGTTTTATAGTTTTTATAGAAAACAAAAGGACAAGTGACATCAACAAAGGGCAAACACTCTCCATAATTCATGTTTGAGAATTCATCCATTCATGTCTGAGGTTTACAGTGATTCAGCAGAAGCTTGGAGTCTGCAGCTGTTCATTAATCTGCTGACGTCGTCTCGTGTCCTAATTTTTCATTTCTCTTCGTTTTTCTCTTAGTTTAACACCAGGAGCAAAATATGTCAAACATTATGTTTTAAACTGACGTACAAGTCTGTTACCAGATCATGACTTTGGTAGAAGTTGAAGTCACTTTGTTATGATGTTACTGAAGTAAAAAAGTCTTAAAGTTTATAACATTTACTGTCGTAACATAACAAAGGTCACACTGAGTGTGAAACCAGTGTGGAATGTGTCCATCATCATCATCATCATCATCATCATCGTCAACACGGCTCCTGACAAACTGGAAAAGTTCCTTCATCTCACTCTCAAATACTTCAAACAGGCGCTTGTTCTTCTGTAAAACGGGTGTTTTTTTTTTTTTAAACCAGGGGTTCCCAAAGTGAGGGTCAGGACCCGCATATGGGTCGCGGGAAATGTTTTTAGGGTCCCACAATTTATTTTTATTTTCTTTTTAATTATTATTCCAACCTTCTAATAATTAAGACCTTGCGGTATATGTTTTAAAATGTAGAGATGCAGTATATGTTACCCAAGATGCCGATAACCGATACCACCCGAAGCCACAGTTGCCCAAAAAAACAGCATTAATAATTATCAGTGTCATTTTTTTAATGATTTTTACGTCAGTATGTAGAAGCTCTTCAACCAAAATGATATTTTTAATGCTAAAATATAAATATTATTGTTATCCGTGAAATTTCTAATTTACCATTTTACAAAAAAAACTTATTATTTCTTGATAAAGATATAAAATTATAGTTATTTTACTTGCATTCACATTCCGCTATGTGGTATCGTATAGGAAAAGTGTCATCGTTCCATCCCTCGATTTAAACTCTCATCCACACACTGATCTCATCTTATTCAATTTAGAAAATATAGATAAGAAGCCCGAGCTGAGATGCTAACACGAGTTTGTTTGTGCTTAGCATGGAGATCCTGCAGTGAAAACACACCACTTGGAATACGCCGAGGGAGGAATCCTGGACATGGACGACCTGCTGAGTGATCTCGTGGAAGACCGAGACAAGGTGAGGACCATTCGTCTTGGTTTATGTAAATCGGGTGTTTTAAAGTATGAGGGACAGTAAACTGCAGCAGGGTGTGTGTGTGTGTGTCACTTTTATCCCGGCTCAGAGTCTGCTTTGTAGATTTGTTTTGACTCTTCTCTAAAGTCTCAAACCTGGCAGGATGTCAGAACATGGAAGAAACAAGGAGTTCCTAAATCCACCTTGGTTATCTTGTCACTCTCCTCTCCTCTCCTCTCCTCTCCTCTTAAGGGTGACTGTGGAGTCTCTCTGAATTAGAAAGAATGCGTTTGACACTTTTTCATCCTTTACCAGCTAAAAAAAAAACAGTTTTTTGAGTGTTTTGTAAGCGCCTCACTCTTCCACACCAAACCCCATAGAGAAAATGAGTGATTTTAACATCACCGCACACAACAGCACACAGGAGATGTCGATCCACTGCTGCCTCCATCAGTGAGTCCAGGTGTGTTGTTGTGTGACTTCTGCATTTGGAATGCTTCATTTAAATTCACCTCAATGACACAAACTGACCACACGAGGCAGCAGTGGACCCGCAGCTCCTGTGTCCCTGTGAGCTAAAAACACTGATTTTCTCTATGGGCTTTGGTGTGGGAGAGTGAGCGGTGTAGAAACATTCGTTTTCAGTGAGGAAACCTTTGTCTTACAGTGAGATAAAGTGACAAACACGTTCTTAAGATGTTGTACACTTCTGAAGTTAGTGTTCTGTTAGTAAATCCTGGCAAATCAGAGCGGGAACGTGACCCCATTACATTCCCTTTTGATAATTTCCCTTAATGAATTCCAGAGATATGCTAATTAGCTGCCCCAAATCCATATTCATAAACGCGGTGCCGGGGCACATGATGAATTACTAACACTTAGTCAACAAGGAGATGTAGCACTGCGTGTACAGTGTGTGTGTGGAGATGAAACTGAAGATAAAATAAGTGTATAAAAGTGTATAAAGTGTTGTTTTTCATTCACCTCAGAGTGACAATGAGACATTTACATCAGGAGCACGGTCTGCTCGACTGAGGCGGACATTTTGGACCGCCATGTTTTTACGGTAGCCCACAACGGACAGTTTTCTACGTTCAACAACACACTTGGATATTATTAGGTATTTCTTTAAAGTAGAAAAAGAACATGCTGCGTTCCATTTGTGGTCAGAACTCGGAAATATCACTTCTGTCATATTTGCTTCATAGTAAATCAGTCGCACACATACAGAGGTACCGCTTCATTTAGGGCTGAAACTGTCGCTCCATTAATCCATTATTAAATGAATCGTCAACTATTTTGATAGTTTTATTATTCTGTTTCAGTGTTTTTTCAATAATTCAAACAAGTTTTCAGATTTTTCAGCCACTTAAATGTGAATATTTCCTGCTTTCTTTGGTCCTTATAATCAAATAATTTGTGGATCATTTTCTGACATGGTTTGGACCAATCAAGTGCTAGATTAACCCAGAATATAATCGACGGATGAATTGATTGTGAAAGTAACTCTTATTTGTAGCCATTGTTTATTTAAAAAAATCACAAATTTCAAAATAAAAGCATTTGTGTTCAAATTGAATGATGTACATTTGACTATAAAAACATCTTTATGATGCAAAATGAATTGTAATTTAAAGAAAACCCCATACAGAACTAACTCAAGGTTGTTATCGACTGGTGGTGCTGGTTGTCCAGTCAGACACATGATGGAATTATTATCACAAGATCTTTATCTAATTTGTCAGACTTTAAAGACTCACTTTTTCTAAAGCCTGAACAGTCTCTCTCTCTCTCTCTCTGTCTCTTGCTCTCTCTCTGTCTCTCTCTCTGTCTCTGTCTCTCTCTCTGTCTCTCTCTCTGTCTCTCTCTCTGTCTCTCTCTGATGATGCAGCGTCACAGATGAAATTCCACTTTGGCATTTGATCAGAATTCTTTCACTCTCTTTGTTTTCCAGCCGACTCTTCTTCTTTTTCCAGTAGAACCTGCAGCGTGCAGGAAGTTCACTATTTACCTTCATATTTCTGCGTCCACGTGTATCCTCTTCCTCCTCCTCCTCCTCCTCATCATCAGCCGTTTTATTTAGCCTTTGTTTTTGCCGCTGATGAAAAGATAACAAAGGGAACAGGACGAGTGTGTGCGGTGTTCACGTCCGTGCCAATCACCTGACTTATCAGCGAGCTTCCAAACGGCGTGAGCTCTCGCTGATTAATGAACCGCGCCTGGCGTTTTTTGATTAGCCCCCACTTCCTTTTGTTTGTCTGGATGTTTTATTCTCTCTCTGTCTCTGTCTGTCTCTCTCTCTCTCTGTCTCTCTCTCTCTGTCTGTCATCTTTAGCACGTATCTGTTTGTCTTTGTCGTCTCATTGTGGCCGACGCTGTTCTGCCGTCAGTCACGCTGCGAGTCGCTGTGACGCTCCGCCGTCGCACAGCGTGGGCCCTCTGTTAGCCGCGGATGCTAATGAGAGATAATGGCGGGCTATTTGTCTGCCCAGTGGTTAGCTTAGCCGCGAGGACACATCTCTTTATGTGGAGGGTTAGCCTCAGTCTGTTATCACACACACACACACACACACACACACACACACATAGATGAGTAGCGTAGCATGTTAGCATTAGTGAGTGTGTCTGGATTAGCACCACTGGTGGTTGATGAGGAGATTTCTGTGATTTGATTACAGTACTGACACACACACACACACACATGAATATTAATGAAGTGATGAATGTGAAGGAGTGAACAGGACACTGCAGACTGACGTGTGAGACCACGGGTACTTTGTCCATAAAGACACTGAAGCTCCTTGATTCTCCACTCTCACACTGAGTGTAAACGTGTGACTTTCCTAATCCCGTCACGCCAAATCTCATCCAGCATAGGAATTAAAGTTGGGGAGCATGACGTCTCGTCCTAAGTGGACTGTCACTCCTCGTTCCATGCCCGTCGTCCCCCGGCACGGACCTTGTTTTGACGGGAAAAACACACGCGTTAAAAAAGCCTCAGTGCAGCCAGTGAAAAATCTAATTTCATGGGAAATTTACTGAGGGAAAAAAACCTCTGGAATGATTTCCTCCATCTCTCTTTAATTAGCTCTCTTAATCACAACGCCTACAAGGCACTGATGAACCTCCTGTGCCGTGCTCTGGTTGCCGGAATGTAAATGTTCTCTGAAATGTCAGCCGCTTGATTTCGAGGCCATCTCCCATCATGCATCTCTGCCGCCTCCATGTCAGACGCGAGGCTGGAACATTGAAGCTGTCATATAGAAATAAGTGTGTGTCTTTCATGGAGTAATTACCGCTTTGAAAGTGATCACTTTTAATTAGGGTACATGTGAAATAATTTTTTAATAGTTAAAGGGGAAGTGGATGATAGTGGATCTTAAGAATATCATTTCCACCTTTTCTTTGCTGTTAAACGACCTTTTTTGGCCGGAGACTCTCTCACACCAAACCCCATAGAGAAAATCAGTGATTTTAGCTCCCGGGGACACAGCAGCTGCTGGTCCACTGCTGCCTCGTGTGGTCACTTTGTGTCACTCAGGTGAATCTGAACGGAGAATTTCAAACTCAGAAGTCGCACAAAAACGTATTAGAACTTAATGACGGAGGCAGCGGTGGATCAGCAGCGTCTGTGTGCTGTGACGTAAAATCGCTGCTTTTCTCTATGGGGTTTGGTGTGGGAGAGTGAGCGTCTTCAAAACAGTGGAAACGACTTGAGTTTCCAGTCAGAAAAGTCAGTTAAAGTGTGAAATAAAGCAGCGAACGTGTTCTTAACTTAAGCAGGTTAGCGCTTATTAGGTTAGTCTTTTGTAAAGTGGCTGAAATATCCGTGTTCCCCTCCTGGCAGCCGTGTTTTTGGGAAGAGTAATCGTCCTTGTCTCTGAATGTAATTACAGGCAAACGGGGCGTAGCGTGTGTGTCGGAGGTATCGATAATTGAATACGATCAAGTTTGAGTTTGAGCGAAGGGAAGCGGGGGGTCGGGGGGTTCGAGTCAAGGTCGAGTCTGATGAGATGTGATCTAATCACCGTGTGTGTGTGTGTGTGTGTGTGTGTGTGTGTCCCACTGTGCAGCCGCTCAGTTGTGATGTGATCTGATCTGCGGGTAACACACACTTAATCTGACTTAATGTAATCCACTGTATGTTGACTGCAGATTTGAATCAGCGAGGACGAATTAAAGCCACGCCACGTCGGATTTCAACCTTCAAATAATGTCTTCAACGTTATCTTGATTGTTTATCAACTTATGACAGGGTGAACGTAACCTCTGAGTTATAGGAGATGTGCTAACATTAGCCTTCTTTAAGCTCTATGAACTACATGCTAACATTCACGTTCCTAAAACTCTGGGATATACATGCTAACATTCCTGTTCTTGAAGCTCTGCAAGTTATGTGCTAACATTTGTGTTCTTTAAGCTCTGTGAGCTACGTGCTAAAATTAGCCTAATTTCAGCTCAGGTGCATGTACTAACATTTGCGTTCTTGTAGCCCTTTGAGTTACGTGCTAACATTAGCCTTCTTGAAGCTCTGGTAGCTATGTACTAACATTAGCCTTCTTGAAGCTCTGGTAGCTATGTACTAACATTAGCCTTCTTGAAGCTCTGGTAGCTATGTACTAACATTAGCCTTTTTGAAGCCCTGGTAGCTATGTACTAACATTAGCCTTCTTGAAGCTCTGGTAGCTATGTACTAACATTAGCCTTCTTGAAGCTCTGGTAGCTATGTGTGCTAACATTAGCCTTCTTTAATCTCTTTGAGCCACGTGTTAACATTAGCCTTATTTAATCTCGGAGGCAGCGTTCTTAAATTGATGTATGTTACGTGCTAACATTAGCATTCTTTCAGTTCTGTGAGCTATCTGCTAACATTGGCCTTCCATAAACTATGTGTGCTACATGCTAACCTTAGCCTTCCTGAAGCTCTGTGAACTACCTGCTAATATTAGCCTTCTTGAAACTCTCTGTGCCATGTGCTAACATTAGTTCTGTGAAAGCTACATGCTAACATTCACATGTCCCCTTTTGCTTACACAGCTCTCAATGTAATTCATGGGAATAATACTAATAATGTTAGTATTACTAATATTAGTAGTATTATTAGTGCACATTATACTTATTTTATTCTTATTTTCGTAGCCACAAAGTCGAGTTTTCCCCCCCATGTCATGTCTGTGGCTCCATAACAATCACATGGTTTCCTCTAAGCTCCTTATGAAGTCTCAAATATTTATCACCCCTTTTTACACTTTTCAGAAATATCCCATATTGTGACAAAAGCTCCATATTCTACTGGGAAATTCTAATTTAGTTTTGAGACAATTTAATCTGGAATGCACAGCGTGTGCGGAGCTGCAGCTGCAGCAGCGACGCCGCCGCTAACCTTATAGAATAAATGTTCTCTTTTTCGGGAGGAGGATAAAAAAAAAAGAAGAATAAAATCAATTAAGTCGACAAAGGGAGGAAGATAATGGCTGCTGAAGTACGGCTGATTTATACTACACTGTCTGAGTGTGAGTGTGAGCTGAGGATGTATAGATTATGAGTGGAATGTGAAGATTATGTGATGAGGCCGGCCGTGCTTGTGACATTTTTCTAATCAGTGCACTTAAACCTCATGCTCATCACCGGCCTTTCATGCGGCGCCGCGCGAGCTGACGTGACGACTGAAGAAGCCAATCAAACGTATAGTTCTCGGCGGCGTTGGACGGAGGAGAAACGAGGGTGTCGCCGAGCGTCGGAGGCTAATCAGCAGCTCGTCTGCTCCTCGCAATCACGTCCCATTCACTGAACTCTTACTCTCCGTGTTTCTGAAGGAACGGCTTCATGTCAGAGGGGCCGACGTCTGACACCTCGCAAATGGATTATTAAAGAAAATCAGCAGATGGAACAGAACACACGCTTCATCTGAGGTCAGGGGACAGAAGTGGGATTATTATTTTAGTCTGAAGAAACTTCATCAAAGTCTAGAAACTAAAGTTAATGAGACCACGAGTGCACCATGCAGGTTATTGTTGTTTTGTGTGATGAAAAATCAGCTAAAAACAGATAACAATTCAGGATTATGTCTGTATTCTTGTATTCTTCATTTTCCATCATAATTCTCACTTTTATCTGAGAATTCCGACTTTAACCTCAGAAATCCGGCTTTCTCCCTCAGAATTTTGACCATTTCCTTCACAATTATAATCTTATCATTCTGACCTTTTCCCTCAGAATTCCGACTTTAATCCCAGAATTTCCCTCAGTATTATCACCTCGTTGCAGATATTGTGACAGATCTTGTAATCTGAGACGTCATCTCATCTAAAGTCGAGCCTCAGTTCATTATTCAGACATTATTCAGTGTTTTTGATTTAAAACAAAGCATGAACACATGAGAGAACATGAATAAACTAATCCTGCACATCTGTGATTTATAAATGGTTTGATTTTAATTCAAAAACGATTATTTATTCAAGATTAGTTCAAGTTACACGCACACAAAAACCCCTGAGCTGATTTAGAGAATAAATCCTCCTTTTTTGTATTTAATTCACCTGCACGCTTGTTGACTTTTCTCATAAAGTTGCACTTGGTCATTTTAATTCCTGTAGACGATCCGTTGCCGTAGCTTCTGACTTTGAATGATGGAGCTGCTCCAAAGTGATTTGTCAGTTCACTGAGCTAAAAGAGCACGTTTCACTTATGATGAGCCTCTGTCTCCTCCTCCTCCTCTCTGTGTGTGTGTGTGTGTGTGTGTGTGTGTGTGTTACAGAGGCTGCATGAGGTCATCGCTCCCTCAGATCTCGTCCTCTGCTGCGTCTCCTTCTGTTAATCACTCGTACACCGTGTTGCCCCCGGTGTCACCACCACACCGCCCATTAACTCCTAATGGAGCGAGATGGTCAGACTGTAACCTGACCTGTGTGTGTGTGTGTGTGTGTGTGTGTGTGTGTGTGTGTAGAAGATGAGAGGATTCAGTCTGTGTCATGGTCTGGAGTTTGAATTATGTGTGTAATCCATGATGAGCAGCTGACACATGATTTCATGTGTGAAAAGTAGCTGCATCCAGATTAAAGTGTCACAATATTCCAGGTCAATTAGCCAAGTGGAGCTGAATATTTGTCACTATGGGCTAGGGTTTTCAAAACTGGAAACATTGTTATATGGAGCAAAGAAGCGAAGAGAAAAAATCACATCTGAGCAGCTGAAAAATTAGAAAGTTTGTTTTAATTCTTTAGGAAAAACACTCAAACTGGGCATTAAACTGGATTATGTCTTTATTCTTGAAATGCTGTGTGTAATCTCAGAATTAAAGTCTTTTCCATCAGAATTCCAACTTTAATATCAGAATTCTGACCGTAATCTCAGAATTCCAGCTAATCCCCCTCAGAATTCTAACTTTAATCTCAGAATTCTGTCTTTTCCACTCAGAATTCCGACTTTAATCACAGAATTCAACATATTCCATCAGAATTCCGACTTTAATCTCAGAATTCCAACCTTAATGGAATTGATGGGAATAAACTGGATTATTCAAGGTTAAATCTAGTTGGAATATATATATACACTGTGTATGATAAATGTACGGTGACGTTGATGCTGTTGTAAAGCGTTACGAGCGTTAACTTTATCATTTAACAGCATATTTAGTGTGTAACTGCGGCCGCAGAGGCAGACGAGCTAATGATCTATTATAGATCAAGTTGTTTACAGCAAATGTACTCGCTGACCATCTGTTTTCCTCCGTGTGTGTGTGTGTGTGTGTGGTTTTCCCTCAGGTTACAGAGTCTCTGCTCACTCCAACTGCTAATATCTCAAATCAGCACAAAGTCACACCCACTGACTGACTCTCTCTCTGTGTGTGTGTGTGTGTACGATAAATGCTTGTAATAGTGAATCCAAGCTCATCAAGTCTAAATATTTAATGACGTGTGTGTGTGTGTGTGTGTGTGTGTGTGTGTGTGTGTGTGTGTGTGTGTGTGTGTTGCACAGCTGAAACCACATCTGTGTCCATTGTTTTCCGCCCGTATGCAAACAAACACACACACACATTATTGTTATTATTCACTTTATGAATTATTATTTTTTTTCTGCTCCGCTCTCATCACTCAGCTGATTGGCCTAATGAACGACACTCCACACACACACACACACACACACACACACACACACACACACACACACACTAATGTTTCTCAATGAGGCCACTCCAGTTATTAGCCGGCCATGTTTGACATATGTGGGAGAGGAGAGGAGAGGAGAGGAGAGGAGAGGAGAGGAGAGGAGAGGAGAGGAGGTTTCACTCACAGAGGAGATTAGATATTCAATTCATCTACGTTTGTCACTTGTCTGAGCCAAAAAAACATCTGTATAAACATATTGATTCATCAGTTTGGTTTATAATTCTTCACTTTCTTGTCAATTTTACTTACCTTACTGTTCTTATTTCCTTTCCTTTCCTTAGTGTTCCAATTTAGCCTTCCTTTCCTCTAAAACATTGTTTTCTCTTTGGTGTGGGAGAGTGAACATGAATGCAAATAAACTTATTACTGAATATTAATAACAGAAAAAAAAACCCTGAGATGAAGTCTGATGATGAAGAGCTTTAAAGAATTCCGTTCATCACTTTTTCTCACCGGTGTTTCTGACTGGAAACTAAAGGTTGCAAACAGCTCGCTCTCAAGAGCTTTTCAAACTCTTAAAAGGATGTTTAACAGAGTAAAACTCTACATATATGACACATGCTTGAGTCTGTCAGCTGTAGGCTCTCATGTAGAGTCAGTAATTATGGGATAAGGCGTGTTATTAACAACATACATGTCGCTGGCTGGGAGAGGGGGGAAAAAAGCTGCAGGTGAGAGTTTCTCCCACGCCCCGACACCTTCAGGCTGTAAGTGATATGTTGGATCTCCATGGCAACAGCACTGACTGAAATGTCAGTAACGTATAGTTCACATAAAAACCCTATTATGTGTCGTCGCCGCTCGGCTGTGGCTGCAGCGCCAGTGTTTACCCCTGAAGAAGTGATTAGAGATGAGGAATGGCAACAGGTTTCCCTTTCACTATATAATAATCATATAATAATATAATAAGAGAAAAAGAATTCACATGTAAACTCTCCTCAACCAAAGTCCATAGAGAAAACGAGCATTTTAAGCTGGTGTTGATACAGAGAAATAGGCTGGAGGCTGGTCCTCTGCTGCCCCGTGTGGCAAGTTTGTGCCACTGTTGTCTGAACAAAGGATTTCAAACCCCGAGTTTGTAAAAAGAACACATTTGACCTCAGTGATGGAGGCAGCAGCGGATCAACAACTCCTGAGAGCTGTGATGTTAAAATCAGGGATTTTCTCTATGGGCTTTGGTGCGGGAGAATGAGCGCTTTACACACTTGATCTTATGATGTAAACAGGTGTAGATTTTATCCGGTGAGTCCAAGGAGAAGGGCAGGAAGAAATAAAGAAAAGGACGAAAGAAAGGAAAGAGGTGATGAGTCGTGTGAACATTTAATATTGAAGAAAGGGCAGGAGTAGGAGGGAGGGCAGCCTCGAGAGGAGAGAGCCACAGGTGAGAGGGCGACAGCCTCGCAGCTCTGAGTTAATCACTTCTTCTATTTCTCTGTCAGACCCCGGGAGGGAGGGAGGGAGGGAGGAAGGGAGGAGGAGGTAGCAGCTGGCTCACTGACGGCCACAGGGAAAAGAAAGCTGATTATTAGACTCTGACTTTTAGAAGTGTGTGTGTGATTTTCCGCGTGTGTGTGTGTGTGTGTGTTATGCACATTTATGAGAAACAGGTTATGACTTCCTGTGAGCCGAGCGAGCGAGAGAGACACACAACAATGTCTGACACCACCCTGCGTCGCTCACAGCAAGTTTTCCGACTGAAAACATGAAATGTGTAAACCACTCACTCTCCTGCACCAAACCTCATAGAGAAAATCACTGATTTTAACATCACAGCTCACAGGAGTCGTTGATCCACTGCTGCCTCCATCAGTCATTTTAAATGTCTTCTTTTTATGAATTCGGGGTTTGAAAATCTTTGTTCAGACTCACATCAGTGGCACAATCTTGCCACACGGGGCAGCAGAGGACCAGCTGCTCCTGTGTCAACGCAGGCTTAAAATGCTCCTTTTCTCTATGGACTTTGGTTCAGGAGAGTTTATTATTGTATATTAAATAAGATTTAGTTTTCTCTTAGTGTCACACACTGTATCTTTATTTACAGCAATATCATTTTTTTCTTGCTTACATAGTTGGCGAATATATTCTTGTATGTATATATACGTATACATATATATGTGTTAGAAAGTTAGTGACCAATTTTTGAGTGACTAATGTTACTATGTTCGTGTCTTTGTCGTGATAATGTTTTTTCCTCATAGTAACAATACTAACAAACTTGTTTTTTGGTAACTTTACAATGTTGGTAATCTTTATTTTGGTGACGTTAGTAAAAGTTATCAACGTGTTTCTAATGACATCAAATTATGAATGTGACTACATTCAGATATTTTATATATATATATATATATATATATATATATATATATATATATATATATATATATTCAGAAGTTTTTTGTCACAATTAACTGTTTTTATACAAACTAACTTTAATTAATGTAAGTAATAGTGACCTGTTTTAGTAAACATTTTTAACGACTAATGTTTCTCGAGTCAAATCCTTCATGGATTAATAATAATGTGGTTTTTGGTCGTTTGATTAATGTTGGATGTGTTTCATGTGACACGAGTTAACTTTTAACAGTATTTTGGTTATATGTAATGTTTTTTATTGAAGTCACTTAAGTGATTTTCCGTAACATAACATGAGTCTAATCACTCACAGGTTAATCATTTAGTTTTTATGTGTCTCGTAACCTGAAGAACGTGGTTTTTGTAACATCAGTGAAGTAAGTTTTTTTTCTTACACGTTTTAAAAACATGTTTTTCTTTCTGTGCAAAGTTAACAGTGAAATATAGTTTTATATAATTATCGTTAGAAGACGATCATGACGGGACATTTTTCATGTGATTCCATGCGAGTGAGTGTGTCAGTGTCCACCACACACACACACACACACACACACGCGCGCACACGCACACGCACACGCACACGCGTGTGTTTGCACACAAATGATGAACGAGATGGTTTTATATTTTTCTTGGCGGACCGAGTAAAAAAATATGGGTCCTGTAGCTCGGCTGCCTGTCACCCTCATCCCCCTCCCTCTCTCCCTCCCCCTCTCTCTCCCCCCCCCCCTCTCTGGGGTATGAGTGATTTATGAAGAGTTTACCGTCGCCCTTTATGAATGTGCATAAATAATAATGTGGCGTGTCACCGAGCAGAGTCGGCGCTGCAATATCTCAGCTGGTGACTCTGCACGTGTGTGTGTGTGTGTGTGAGAATAATAACTCGGTCCTTTTCTTTACCATAAATTTTCCTGCCATGACATTAAAGAATATTGCAGATCTCCAGTTCATCTTTGCCTATGTGTTTTATTATTTAAAAAAAGAAGTGTACTTCATCTCAATCTCAGTTTGTCCTTTGTCACATTAGTCGTCTTGGTGCATAAGATGTCGATAAAATGTCTCGTTTTTGTCCACAAACCAATTTCTTTTTCCTTTTTAATGACTTCTTAATTATATGAAGCAAAGAAACTAGAAAACATTCACATTTAAGAAGCTGAAAAAAAATCACAGAAAACTTGCTTTAATTATAAAAAACACAATTAAAACTGATAAAGAACAAAGTTGTTCAGTGTGTAATGTGAGGAAAAATAAATGGATTTGAGCCACCAAATATACAAAGATATATAAAGTCTAAAACAAGAATATGTTCACGTCTTATTCTCCCACACCAAACCCCATAGAGAAAACCATCGTTTTTAGCATGTGGGGACACAGGAGCTGTTGATCCACTGCTGCCTCCATCACTAAGTTCAAATGTCTCATTTTGTAAGATTCGCCATCTGAAATCCTTTGTTCACTTTAACGTCAGTGACACAAAGTGACCACACGAGGCAGCAGTAGCCCAGCAGCTGCTGGTTTTCTCTCTGGGGTTTGGTGTGGGAGAGTAAATGCTTTTTCTAACTTGTTAAAAGCGCAGATTAAGCATCAAATGCATTCTTAAGAAACTACATTAAAAAAACATGAACTATCACAACTTGACTGTGTCGGGAAGAAGCAGATTTTGAAACGACATTAGACGAGGACACGATGTGTTTTCCTGAATCTCTGCTATTTTGAGATCTGGGTCATCGTTTGCTTTGGATTTGAATGCAAACGCTGAGACGAGCGAGGCATCAAAGAGACGAGGCTGCTCTGTGGAAGGACGCCGAGACGCTGGTGTCGGGATGTCTTTGTGTAGGATTCATTATTGTGGGGGAGACTGTGTCTCTGTGAGGTAATCCCCTCACATCTGGTAGTGTGCTGTATGGATTCAGGCGGAAATAGAGGCAGGATTTGCCGCGCTCTCGCCGCTAATACAACCAATTTCCTACTTGTTTAAATAACACGGCTCAAGCATTCCGGCGATGGCCTCCTCTGAGCTCTGGACTTAGACATTCAGTGTCATATCACATGTAGACCGCTTTAAATTTCAAGTTTGTGTCACTTTGTGAAGGTCTTACTCTCCACACCAAACCCCATAGAGAAAACGAGCGTTTTTAGCTCACAGAGACACAGGAGCCGCTGGTCGACTGCTGCCTCGTGTGGTCAGTTTGTGTCACTGAAGTAGATTAGAACTAAGGATTTATGGATCCGATTCAATACCGAAGTCACAATATAACACATTTGAACTCAGTGATGGAGGCAGCAGTGGATCAACAGCTCCTGTGTGCTGTGACGTTAAAATCACTGATTTTCTCTATGGGCTTTGGTGTGGGAGAGTGAGTGTTTTACAAAGTGACAAAAACTTGGGTGTTACGATGGAAATATAACCAGATTAAGTGGCAAACACTTAACACTTGTTTTTTTTTACATTCCCATTTCCATATTTTTTCCGCCTCAGGTTAGCTTGTCAGGTGCTGCCGGCTGCCCTGAAGCATTCTGGGAAATGGAGTCAAACAGTGATGCAAATAGAAGTCAGTATCAGTTCTTAAAGAAGAAGAAAGACGCCACAAACTCAAAATCACTGACACTATTTTCCTGCCGTTCCTTCCCATGATGCCGTGCGTGTGAGCCGTCTATATTCATCACACTTTACAGCCGTGGAAAAGCTCATTGTCTCCGCACAGCGTCGGCTCTTTGTTGGAAACGGCGTCTTAATTTGCACGTGGAAGGGAAGACAGTTTCACCCGCGATCCTCACACCTCAGCCGCCGGCGAGTCACAGAGTCGAATGAAAACAACAACACACGGGTACATGGAGAGGAACAGTCGGGGGCCGTGTGGAGAAAGTCACACTGCAGCTGCAGACACCCAAACTCACACTCACCTCATGAAATCTGCGTCCGTTTACACAGTTTAACTCACCGTTAGACAAAAACGGACGTTTGTGAAGCGTTCTCTCTCCCACACCAGACTCCATTGAGAAAATCAGTGATTTTAGCTCACGGTGTCTCAACCGCTGCTGGCCCGCTGCTGCCTCATTTGGTCAGTTTGTGTCATGACATGAATCTTTAACGACGCAATACAAACGCTGAAATCACTAAATGACGCATTTGAAGTCAGTGACGGAGGCAGCGGTGGTTTAACAACTCCTGTAAGCTGTGATGTTAAATCGTCAGTTTTCTCTATGGGGTTTGGTGTTTTTATTTTTTTATTCTTATTTACATATTCTAGGTGAGTGTTAAGTGGCTTAAATAGTTTTTTCATTGTGTCATCGGTTCATTCTCACGTTGAAAAGTGTTTTTTTTTGCCCTTTATTGAAGAAAGTGTGTGTCTGTTTGTGTGTGTGTGTGTGTGTGTGTGTGTGTGTGTGTGTGTGAGATGATTGGGTTAGGGTTCTACTGTCAGGATGCTGCGCCGCTCTCCTTCTGAATTATGCATCTCTTGTTCAAAGAAAGAATGAAAAAAAGCATGAGAGGGAGAAAATGGAGGAGAGTGGGGAGCGGACGTAAGATAAATGACAACAGCACAAAAGCAGAGCATCTCAATAGACTGGTACCACACACACACACACACACACACACACACACACACGCACACACACGCACTGTAGTGTCAGACAGCGACGAGAGCAGAGAAGAAAAATGGGTTGATTAGAAGCAGCACATGAAAAAGGGGAAGTGTGTGTTTGTTTGTGTGTGTTTGTGATACTTATGTAAAAGGCTTTTACGCAGCAGCAGCAGCAGCAGCAGCAGCAGCAGCATGCAGTGGTTACTGACCAAAGCAAGGTGGCACTGTTCTCCCTCCCACTGCAAACATCTGTGAGTTGTAACATGTAAATACAGTATATTACATTCACTGTTTACTGCATGTGTACATTTATTAATCACGGCAAAGAAAAACCCTGTGTTTATTCTCACTCTCCTCTCTGGTAACAGAGAAGGTCAAAGGTCAGTGGTCGTCAGTGCTTTTTGTGGATTGGCGTAAGACAATATGCTATGCTATAAATTAAACAATGTGATAATATCACATTGTGACTTAAATATCGTGATAATATCGCAGAATTGTGATAGTATAGTATTGTATTATTGGTATTGTGATATTATTGGTATCGTATCGAGATGTTGTTGGTATCGTGGAGCATGCATAGTATCGTGATATTATAATAATTGTGGAACATGTATCGTATCGTGATATGTGTAGTTTCGTGATATTATTGGTATCGTATCGTGATATTATTGGTATCATGATATTATTAGTAGTATCGAATTGTGATATTGGTATCGTGGAGCATATATATCGTATCGTATCATATTGTGATATTATTATTAACGTATCGTGATATTATTGGTATGGTATCATGATATTATTAGTATCGTGGAGCATGTATGGTATCGTGATTCCACACAGTGTTTCTCTCTCTGCTCTTCATTGTGTGTGTGTGTGTGTGTGTGTGTGTGTGTGTGTGTCATAATAATTGCAACACGCTGCTTCTTCACAGTCGTAACACGATACATGACAATGTCGAGCTTTGAGCTGTTTGTATGTGCCGCAGGTATCACTGTGTGTGTGTGTGTGTGTGTTATGGAAATGAGACAGAGGGGCCACATTATTCAGCAGTAGTTGACATGCAGGCTCCCAGGGTTCATATCAATATCCACAATCGGACGCAGCATGAAGAATAAGGAGGTTTTTGTATCCTGGAATACTAATGACAGTCAGGAGGGAAGGAGACGGAGAGAAAACACGCTGTGACTCCTGCAAGCTTTTCATTTTATTCTGCTGCTGCTGGATTAAAACCACTTTTTTCTCGTGCAGGAAGCGACTGCTGCAGCGTAATCACTCTTTAAAATGTGCGAAAAACGTTTTTTTTTTTAAACAAAGCCATTACAAGTAAAACTATAAAAAGATGAGAGGGATCGATGAGACGACAAACAACAGAACCACTAAATTGGATCTCGCCCGGCAGACGGATTCTAGTCTCTTGTTTTTACCCAAGTAATGGAATCAATGAAGATCTGCCGTTAGCACTTGAACAAGCTGACACCCTCAGTTTGACCCTCATCAGCACCCATAAGTGCCTCGCTTTGTTTCATATGGTTTTCTTATTTCTTATTAAAGATTATGCGTGAGGGAGGGGAAATCCATACAGTCAAAATAGGCGATATATCGATTTTGAGACACCAAGTGTCTTTTTCTTCATTTTTTTTCTGATGTAACAAATAAACTTTAATTTTACTGTTTGTGGATTAGCATAAATACATAATCAATTGACATTTCAGTCCACTAGGTGGTGCCAAGTGCTCACACTTACTAGAGCTGTGTGAGTATATCGCAATATATAGTTTCATAAATACTCCTTTTGCACTTTTGTAATATTGTAATAATATCGTATCGTGAATTAAATATCCTGATATATAGCAGTATCGTGATTTGGATACTTGGGTATCGTGATATATTGTAGTTTCATGACCTAATTATTGTGATAATATCGTAGTATCATGACCTAATTATCGGGATAACATGGCAGTATTGCGACTGAAATATCTTGATAATATTGCAGTATCGTGACTTAAATATCGTAGTATCGTTACAAATATCGTGATAAAATCGTAGTATCGTGACTTAAATATCTTGATAATAGTGTAGTATCGTGACTTAAATATCATGATAATATTGTAGTATCGTGACTTAAATATCTTGATAATAGTGTAGTATCGTGACTTAAATATCGTGGTAATATCGTAGTATTGTGACTTAAATATTGTAGTATCGTGACTTAAATATCGTGGTAATATCATAGTATTGTGACTTAAATATCTTGATAATATTGTAGTATCGTGACTTAAATATCGTGATAAAATCGTAGTATCGTGACTTAAATATCTTGATAATATTGTAGTATCTTGACTTAAATATCTTGATAATATTGTAGTATCGTGACTTAAATATCGTGGTAATATCGTAGTATTGTGACTTAAAACAACGTCGAGCCTCAATCACAGAATCTTAAAAGTAAATTTAACGCCGGATGTGACGGATATTTTTGCGTTTGACAGAGGGATGAGGGGGGAAAAAAGGGGGTGGGCCTCACTCTCCACCTGCGTCAGCAGCAAAGAAAAAAAGAAAGAAAAGAAAATAAACTCCAGAAAAACAAATCATCATCGCCCACTTTCCCCTCCTCGCTTTTTAAAAGAGGCTGCTGCTGAAAAAAATGATGTCTTTGCTCACCGGTGTGTCACATTATCCTCCTGAGACGACTTCTTTGATTGATGCTGTCAGTGCAGGAGGGAGAGAAGGAGCGAGGGAGCGAGGGAGGGAGGGAGGGAGGGAGATAAGAAGAGAAAGCAGATAAAGAAGAGAGAGAGAGAAGGAGAGAGGTGGAGAAGCATCCGTCAGGCAGAACAATCAGATTGTTTTCCTGGTGATCGCTCTCTTTCTTTGCTCCTCCATCCTTCATAGTTTCTTCAACTCGCTCGCTTTCTAATCTCTGCCACACACACACACGCACACACACACACACACACACACACACACACACACACACACACACACACACACACACACACAGAGAGAGTTTGCATGGTGACGGCCAGGTGTCATGAGGATATTGAATCACGGGGAGGCCGAGGTGAGAGAGGGCGACGTCACCGCCGTGATGGATGATGCATATCACGCCAACTCTTTTCTTATTGTCCACACACACACACACACAGTTGTTAATTGACGTCCTCCACTCGTGTCTGTTGTTTTTCTTCTCCATCCCATCGTTCCGCGGCGGTTATTGCTTTTCATTAAGTGGTCATTTCCTTCGCCGGCTCCGTCTAATGAGAGCGTCACGCCGCCACGCGCCCATTTATCAAACCACAACACACACACACACACATATTCCCCTTCACTCTATCTGCCATCATGTCGCTGTCTTAATTAGGACTGTTTGTCGTCCTCCTGCCCTGCGTCCCCTCTCCGGTCGGCCTCCCCCGGCGTCTCATTGTGGCAGCCGTGTCATTGTGTTTGGCAGCTTCTCATTCTCTTGTCAGATCTCATTTGACTGTATCTCACACACACACACACACACACACACACCTCACCTCACCGTGTGTGAGAGACAAAAATAAAGTCTATAATTGTTAAAACATATCATTAGACACAGCCTTTTCTGACTGGAAACGTAACTTTTTAAAACCGCTCACTCTCCCGCACCAAACTCCATTGAGAAAATCATCAATTTAAGCCCATGGGGACACAGGAGCTGCCGGTCCACTGCTGCCTCGTGTGGTCACTTTGTGTCACTCAGGTCAATCTGAACAGAGGATTTCAAGCCCCGAATTCATGAAAAAAATACAGTTAAAGTTAGTGATGGAGGCAGCAGTGGATCAACAGACTCCTGTGTGCTGGGATGTAAAATCGCTGATTTTCTCTATGGGGTTTGGTGTGAGAGGGGAGTGGTTTGCAAAGCGACCGTTTCCCGTCAGAAAAATCTGCTAATCTGTTGAAATTGTGTTTTTTCTCCAGTGAAATTATCGTCATATGTTCACCTGGATGAAATGTGATCAGTGTTGTGATCATATGTGTTATTCCTGTGTAACTAGAACACTCTCTTTGTCCCCAGCTGGTCGCAGTGTTCGGCAGAGTGGAGCCGGGGAGGACGGACAGTCCCCGGGAGGACACGTCCAACTACTCCAGCCCCGCCCCCAGCCCCGCCCCCAGCCCCGAGCCCCTCCACTACTACTCGCACCTGCACTTCCTGGAGCCGACGAGCGGCGAGATCGAAGTCAACGAGGCCGTCCTCAAAGCGAGTACGTAACAAAGTAACAGGAGTTTTAAAAACATTGTTAAATATTCAACGTGCAGATTATTAATAATCTGTGTTAATATATGTAGAACAAATTGCAGCTTTAAATGAGCACCTGAAGCAATGCTCAGTCAACACTTTCACTATTTTTATGCAGCTGTGAAAATCAGTGTGGTGGAGTTTTAACGCCTTGTCTGATTATTGTCTTCTTTCTGGTTATTTCATATTATATCTTGTTATTATTACACAGCTCTGTGCTGCTGCTGCTGCTGCTGCTTGATTCTGTCTTTATTCTCAGCAGCAACGTGATGGATTCATACATCATGTGTGGACTGTGTAACCATGACGCGTTCAAATGAGAAAAGTTGACCCTGATTGAAAAATCCTACTTTGTTTTCACTCGGCTGTGGAAATAAAACGAGGCAGGGTGATTTTTCTCAGGTGAAATCATGCAAAGACGTTAGAACCTTTTCTCTCTAATGCTGCCTTTTCCTTGCCATTTATTTACACACTAAATTAAAACACACTATGTTTTAAATACATATAAACTTCATAAACTGCATTTTTTTTCAGACTAAATAAAAGCCAGGATTGATTGAACTGAATCCATTTAACATTTAATAAATCTCCTTGTTCTTCATGTTTTCTGATTAGAAATGATGTTTTTATCTTTATTACAGAGACATTCTGAAAATAGTTGCTGGTTAATTTATTTATTGATGAATCGTTGCAGCTGTAGTTGATTGACTTTATTTTATGATGTTAAGTTAATTCAACAGCAACAGATATACGTATATATATATATATATATATATATATATATATATATATATATACAGTATGTATAACAATATAAATAAATAAATGACAGTTTGACAAAAGGTAATTATTATTTTTATAGTATTATTCTTTTTAAATCTAGTGCTTTTGTGTTGATTTCACTTTTAAGAAAAGCAAAAAAGGATGAAATGAGCATGGATCAGATTTAACCAGGTTTCATGTCATCATCCTGTTAACCCTGTCACCTCTCTCTCTCTCTCTCTCTCCATCTGTCGTCTATGGAAACCGTGTGACACACACACACACACACACACACACTCCTGTCCTCCTCTTAACTCCACTCAGACATTTTTTGCCTCCATTCAGGCTCAACCACCTGCCACACACAAACACCCCTGGCCCCCCAAGTCCCTGACCCCGCCCCTCATCTTTTATCCCCGCCCCTTCACTGTGTAATAACTCGATTATGAGTGCAGCCTGTCAGTGTGTTCAGATCCGGCCGAGCGTTAATGCACTAATTCTCCTCTTCCTCACTCGCTCACTCACCTGCTCCACCCAGTTTTTGGGACCCCCCCCCCCCCACCCCTCTGTGCAGCCCTGCTGAACCCTGACTAACTCAGTTATCATGTGACGCCCTCAGACTCAGACTAATGCCGTCATTGTGTTCAAAGAGAAAAGCAGAGTCCTCTCACTGTGATCATTTAAGGTTTGTGTTACTTTGTGTGTCAACCAAAATGTTCTTTAATAATAACAAGTGTCACATTTATTAACGTTTATTAACATTTATTAACGTTTAAGTTCAGTTTCCATGAAACGAACCCTAACACTCGAATCCTTTGATTGGACTTAACTTAATTTAATCTGATTATTCAAAGTAATCTGATTACAGGAGGCCACAGTTGTCGCAGTGTGGAGAGAGTCATTCACTAATGAGTCAGACAGCACACTGTGTGTGTGTGTGTGTGTGTGTGTGTGTGTGTGTGTGTTTAAACAGGCTGATTGGACTTCACATTGGCCCAGTGGGATGATTAGACCAGCATTGATCTGCTGCCACACACACACACACACACACACACACACACACACACACACACACACACACACACTCTCTCTCTCTTCTAGAAAGAGAAAAGTCCTTATCACATCGTCCCATGAGCCTGAGCTGTTCCATCGATCGCCATAGAAACAAAACCATCACCTTGGCCTAAAGCATGAAAACACACACACACACTTACACACATGTACATACATGTAACACGTTTAACATAAACACACACACATATATACAGTAGGTATATCACAACATTTAGGTGTCATACGCACATTTTCTTGCATATTTCAGTGGATTCTTCCATTTGTTCCAAACACAAAAATAATATCTTCTTGTCAAATGTGATTAAGAATATTGATTATAAATAAGTTTATTGATATAGCACCTTTTGTAACAATGTTACAAAGTGCTTTACAGTCAAATCAAGCCTAATGAAATACGATGTGCCTCGCCAGGTTGTGGTGAAAGGAAAAATTTAGGAACAAAAAGGCAAGGAGGAAGGAAAGAGACATGGTACAAACAACATTGATTAAAACTGAAGCGCGTGTCAGATGTGTATCTGCTCACGTGCAGCAGCTGTTACTTCATCTCAACAGCGCTCACTTGTGGCCACAGACGGTAATAACTCCCTTCAGCCTCTCTTGTTTTACGAGCGTGCAAACGTGGCCGACCTGAGAGAAAAATCCCCGACCCTCGGTGACACTGCAGGAGCCCTGAGAGGTCAGAGGTCAGAGCCAGTGGCCCTCAGGTCGCGTCACATGACTGTGAGGAGGCTCTGAGGGCTGAGTGGTGGGCGGATTGATGAACGGTGGACAAATGGAGGAGGATTTATGTGGTTGACCTTCAGGTTAATGGACTCTGACTGGGACTGCAGGCTTCAGTGTTTTTACATATTTACTCATGACAAGAATCATTTAACATGGATACAAATGGCACAGCATGAGTCAACATTATTGTCAAAAATAGGTTGTAACACAGTATTTTTAGGTTCCTAAATGTAAATGTATAAGATTTTAGAAAATGTACACAAATACAGACAAAACTGATCATTTTACATAAACAAAAACATGTCGCTAATGTGACAAAAAATGTCCTTATGATACCAGTAAGTAACAAAATATTGTAATCTTAGAAAAACAGGTTTGTTACGTCACAAAAAATGATTTATCAAAACAGAAAATGTTATAAAATGTTATGACGTTTGAAAAACGTGTTACTAAAGCAATAAAAAATGACTTACTGCACAGAAAAAGTAACAAAATGTTGTAATCTTACAAAAACATGTTACTAAAGTCACAAACACTTTACTTACGATTCTAAAAATGTTACAGTGTAATTTTTCAAAAACATGATATTAACGCTGCTTAACCAAAACATGTTCTAAAGGTTATGATGTTACAAAAATGTCATAAGAGGTAAATGTGTAACAAAAACTTTTTATAAACATCCTAAAATAACAAGCAACAAAATATTATCTACAAAAAGAAACATCACGTAAATCTTACGCAAATGTGTTGTAACATTATGATGATCCAAAAACACGTCCATAACGTCACAAAATCGTGAAAAACAAGAATCTTATTATTAATCCGATCATTATAAAACATGTATGACTGGAAAGGTGCAGCTCCCCCTTGTGGCAGTTTAATAAATCTCTAGGACTGTATGTTAGGTGAGATACTGTGGAACATGAACAGTTTTTTATTTCAATAATGCGATAAATTGTCCTGTTAAGTGTTTCTATCTTTGTTTTGATGATTAAATTGAGTGAAATGGAATGAGAGAAACCCAGAGATGTTTCTGTGTTCTATCTGTGCTCGTGTCCACGTCACGTCGATGACATCACAACACAGCGTGTTCATTTCTACGATCACACAAAGTAACAAAAGATACAGAAATATTAATGATGATTGAATGATCATTTATAAAAGTGATGACACAGACTTTATGAACATGTGCTTCTCTGTGTGTGTGTGTGTGTGTGTGTGTGTGTGTGTGTGTGTGTGTGTGTGTGTGCGTGTGCGTGTGTGTGTGTGTGTGTGTGAGTGACCTTCTCCTCTGCTCTTTCCATTCTGACCACGTTAGTCCAGGACCTTGTCGCTGACCCTCCAAAGAGAGATTGATTACAGGAAAGAGAATTTTGTTTGTCTTGCCTTTTCTGTGTTTTGCAGAATCCAATAATTCCTCCCTTCCTCTCACACACACGCACACACACACCATCAGACGACTGAATTCACGTAAATTCCTAAATGTTGTAAGTTACATGATCTGCAGACATTCATTAAAGTACATTTTTATCACGTAAGCGTCATAAATTGTTGCTATTTAAACTAACTTTCTCACCTTTAAGGTAAAAACTAGAATAAATACCCTTAGCGAGCCTTAGAAAGCTCACTTTCGTGATTCTGACAATCACGTGAGACAAGTAAACGTGCGTATGAAGTTACGATGGAACGACAAGAAAAGTTCTTCTCTCACTTTCTCCCATGATCTTAAAATCTCTGACCTTTCCTGTGTCAGATACACCTCTGCTGGTGAGGAGCAGCAGCGACTCGGCGTTGGTCCCGCCTCATCAGACACCTGAGGACCACGGGACCAGGTCTCCTGAAGTGGTGAGCGTATTTCATCTATTTATCTATTTATCTATTTATCTACTGAATGTAAATAGTTTTGTCGTGTTTTAAAGTGTGTTTTTATGTCTACGACATCTTAAGAAAAAGTTCATGACTTTTTCTCATTGTTGAACATTATTTTCTGCCTGAAAAATGAAGTTTTTAAGTCGTTCACGCTCCTGCACCAAACCCCATAGAGAAAATCACTGATTTAAGCTCACATGGACACAGGAGCTGCTGGTTGACTGCTGCCTCGTGTGGTCACTTTGTGTCACTGAGGTGAATCTGAACAAAGGATTTCAAATGCCGAATTCATGAAGAAAGACATTCAAACTTACAGATGGCGGCAGCAGTGGATCGACACTTCCTGTGTGCCGTGATGTTAAAATCACTGATTTTCTCTCTGGGGTTTGGTGCAGGAGAGTGAGCGCTTTAAAAACCTCAGTTTCCTGTTTGTAAAAGCTGCCGAACGGCGAGAAAATGAGGCCAGACTGTTGTCAAAGGGCGACGATCGTGACTTAATCTATTTTTAAGTGTAGAACATAAGTCTGGGGACCAACAGGCTCTTGTGTGTGTGTGTGTGTGTTGTCTGGTACGTGATGTTCCCTCAGTGAAAATGAAGAGAGAAACCTCAGTGAATGTTGCCGTGGTCGCACTGTGAAGCCTCAGGCTGTACTTTAAAAGGGTCGGCTCTTTCAGGCCACCACTGAGAACACTGTGTGTGTGTGTGTGTGTGTGTGTGTGTGTGTGTGTGTGTGTGTGTGTGAGGGAGCGAGACGGAGTCCCCTTATCCACCCCTGCTGTGTCCGACTCAGCAGTGACTCAGCAAGGAAACAAAACAAAAGAAACATTTAAATATTCACATTTTTCTTGCTTTAACTCACTGGTTTCCCCTGTTTTGTTCTTTTATTTACGCAATCTGAGAGATTATGGCGTGATTATGGCAGTATTGTGGCCAGATTTGCACGGTAAAGGTCACAGGCAGGTCAGCGTGTCAAAGTGTGAGTGATAATTATCGGTGTACGCGTACAGTAATGTAATTAAGACTGGAGGATTAATGAAGTTTGTGTGTGTGTGTGTGTGTGTGTGTGTGTGTGTGTGTGTGTGTGTGTGTGTGGAGGCCGTCGCAGCTCGTGGGCATATCGAGTCCGAGGCCTGATGGACTTCCACAAATCAATACGCTATCACTTCATCGCTGTACTTCTCCTCCACACACACACACACACACACACATTGAAATCCAGATGAAGTGTAATTACGGCCGATAGAGTGATGAATATATGCGACATGTGCCTTTAATTGACTCTGCTGCCAACTGTGATGAAGGCCAAGGTCGGTCCCCACGTCTCCGTCTCACGTCTCCGTCTTTGATGTCCTCCTTTATCAGGCGACTGAAAGAAACACGGACTAAAGGCCGAGCGTGAGATTCACACGCCGCCGCCTTTAAAGCGTAGAAACGAGACGTTTGTACGTAATTTAACGAGGAAAAAACTTCTTTTTTTTTGCCACTTTCAGATTACTAACACGTTCACTGCTTTATTTCACCCTTGAACAGCGTTTTCTGACTGAAAAAAATCACATTTGTGTCGCTTTTTAAGCCGCTCACTGTCCCACACCAAAGCCCATAGAGAAACTTGGTGATTTTGACACGGCAGCACACAGGAGCTGTGGACGCACTGCTGCCTCCTCTATGATGTTCACATGTGTTATGTCTGTGATTCGGCATGTGAAGTCCTTCATCCAGGTTCACGTGAATGACACGGACTCGCCGGACGAGGCTGCGGTCGCACAGCGGCTCCTGTGTCGACGTGGGCTTAAATCGCTGCTTTTCTCTATGGGGTTTGGTGCGGGGGAAGTGAGCGGAAAATGGGACTGTTTTCAGACAGAAAATGCCGTCTAATAACAACGTAAAGAGGCAAACATGTTCTTAAGATCACATAGACTTTAGACACAGCTGTGTGTGTGTGTGTGTGTGTGTGTGTGTGTGTGTGTGTCCCTTGAGGATGTTCCTCCGTGTGTGTGTGTGTGTGTGTGTGTGTGTGTGTGTTAGACTGGAGTTTTCTTCCAGCACCTATGGCAGTCAGGTGATGTGATGGATATGATGAGGGTCAGGTCGCGCCGGCTTGCAGACTGAAGCTGTGATCCTGCAGTGTGTATACACACACACACACAAGCTATTCCTCAGCCGGCTGACATGTAGCACATGACTACAGCAGTCGGAGGGAACACACACACACACACACACCTCATTACTCATGGAGCTGACATCAGCCACACACACACACACACACACCTCATCTCTCATATCCTTGCACACCGCCCGCTCTGTCACTCAGACTACAAACACCTCACAATACAGACACAGAGAGAGTGTGTGTGTGTGTGTGTGTGTGTGTGTGTGTGTGTGCAACACAATAACAGAGCAGACAACCTGCTCAGACAGGTTTCACAAATTATTTTAACATTCACGCCGACACCTTCAAACCTGCCACTTTCACATTTGTCTGTCAGGGAAAATGTGTGCGACGCACAAATGAAAGCGTGCGCGCGGTCTGTAATTTCGGAGCGCGTATTCCAGACGCTAACAGTCAGGAGTCTTGATTTTTTTTTGAAACGGTTCAATTTGAAAACAGTCAAAGGTAAAGTTGTGTCGGGTGTGCGCTGCTGTCACTGACGCTGTTGTATAACTTAAGAATATGTGTTGTTGTTTTTTTAGCTCTTAGACTGAGGTTTGTAAACCGCTCACTCTCCTGCACCAAAGTCCATTAAGAAAATCAGCGATTTTAACTCGCGGGGACGCAGGAGCTGCTGGTCTACTGCTGCCTCGTGTGGTCAGTTTGTGTCACCAAAATTAGCCGAAGTAAGAAAATAATACATTTGAACTTAGTGATGGAGGCAGCAGTGGATCAACGACGCCTGTGTGCTGTGACGTTAAAATCACTGATTTTCTCTATGGGGTTTGGTGTGGGAGAGTGTGAAACTTCTCAAGCGTCTTGAACATGGTAAACTGAATAATGAAAAATGTTTAAAGTGCATAAATTGCGGCGAGGTGTGAGGTGCTGTCACTTTATCCACTTTTTTAGCTGTAAGACATTATTTTTTTAACAGTTAACTGAGGTTTGGAAACCGCTCAAACTCTCACACCAAACTCCATAGAGAAAATCAGTGATTTTAGCTCACAGGGACACGGGAGCTGCGGTGCAACTGCTGCCTCGTGTGGTCACTTTGTGTCACTGAGGTTAATCTGAACGAAGGTTTTCAAATGCCGAATTTGACAAAATATGACATTTTAATTTATGGACGCAGCAGTGAGTCAACAACTTCCTGTGTGCAGTGATGTAAAAATCGCTGTTTTCTCTATGGGGTTTGGTGCAGGAGAGTGTGAAAGTTCACTTTCCTGCCAGTAAATCAATATCCCGTACTTTTACTCTTCAAAAAAATAAAATAAAGTGTCATGAACGCGGTGAATAAAATAATTAAAGATTAAAGCTCCAGTATGTTTGCTTCCTTGTGTGCAGTGGAAGTAGGCGGGGCTGTCACTTGTGCTGCTTTTATGTCCACATAAACAGGGATTATAATCCACACTGGGTATTACGGCATGATCCTTTTTTCTTAATTTTAAAGGCAGGTTTTTGCTGCTTATTTCCATAACACGCACACACACACACACACTCTCTCTATATGTACGATGAAGTCGTAAAAACTTGTTTTTCGACGCACTAATGGCATCGCAGGAAGATGCACAGCAACAATGGAGCCTCCAGCTCATCCCTCTGACCCCCCCCCCCCCCCCCCCCCCCCCCCCCCACACACACACACACACAGGGTAATCTCCCACTGCCCACATAAGTGGGTCAGTATTTGTTCAGTCAGAATAAAACGTGTGTGTGTGTGTGTGTGTGTGTGAGCTCACAGAGCGAAGACGCGGCAGAGTCGATACGTGGAGGTAACATTTGCAGTTTATTGCGTTGTTGTATGTTTACACTGTGTGTGTGTGTGTGTGTGTGTGTGTGTGTGTGTGTGTGTGTGTAGTCGGGGTGTGGTGGAGCCCCTTTTTTTTCTTCTTCATCGTTAGCACGGGTGACACAATGAAAGTGACGAGGCAGAAGAACCTAATTGCGCTCTTTATTCCCTCGCACAGTTTACTTGAAGGACACTTTGACGCCGTCTCCTTCTGTCTCCACCTTTTTCTTTCTCTTTATTTGATTGTGCTTTTATTGATTTATTGATTTATTTCTGTTATTTTTTTAGAAGTAGAGCCTTGCCTGACACGGGGGCAGCAGAGATGGAGATGGAGGGGGAGGGAGGGAGGGAGGGGGAGGTAGATGGATTGAAACATACAAAGACAGAGTGAAGGAGAGGACGGTAGCGTCCGGCGGTCATTGTCTCCGCAGAGCAGAGGTGATTGGTGGCGACGGTCGAGTGTTTTCGCGTTGATGCGTTTGTTAGTTTATGAATGATGTGGATTTTGTTGTGTTTTTGTTCGCTCACAGGAAATCAACCATGTTCTGAAAGGAGCGCTGGAGCGTCTGCGCACGGACGAGGACTCTCCGCCCAGGATGAACAAGGTCAACTTCAGGTAAGAGAAGACGTGTGAACGGGGATGGAATTACTGCATTTATGATTCTTGTTCTCGTAGTTGGTGCGAAACGGGCAAAAAAAACATGAAATATTGGAGATGAATTCAAATATAATACACAAGATAACAACATATAGAGAAACATGGATATAAATATTGAAAAAATCAGGTTAGGGTCTGTTTTCAGTGGTTTTTGTCTTAAAGGCCTTGTTTACAGCCCAAACCTGATCTTCCTGACCAACTGTTCACATCATAGATCACACATGTGATCAGATCTGCGTGGATTTCTGTATCAGTGCCAGTTTCTGGTCTTTCAAGCCCAGTTATTTCCACATAAACTCTCACGTACAGTAAATCCTGGAAACGAACAACTAGGACGAGAAAACGCGATAATTATGTAAAACTGAAACACTATAATCGTGTTATTATTTACAGTGTAAGTTTCGTCATCGCGAAATCCACAAACCTGAGGCTCTGCTGCTGTCGATCAAAAACTGGCTCCGCCCTTCAGACACTTTTCTCCACGCCCCACTCTGAACAAACTATAGTGACACGTTCTGATTGTGTTCGTGCACACATTTAGTGTTGAAATACTGTAAATAGAGGAAGGCGGAGCTTCCCTCGCTGCTGTTCTACAGTGACAGGCCACGCCCCCCCCACTCTCTGAGCGACCGAGACGTTCAGATTAAAGCAAATCTGTAATAATCCCATCAGAATCCCATCTGAAAACCACCTCCGTATGTGGTTTCAATCAGTTTTGATTAAAGATCTGATTTGGGATGAAACAAAACAAGGCAGAAGCTCAGCGGGGGGGGGTGGGGGGGGATCAGGCCTTCAGCTCCCAACATGTGGAATAAATTGCCACGTGTCACTTCCTGTGTTGAAGTCACATGTTTCCTCCTCCTTTTTATTTACACAGAGCTTTTAAAGGAAACCTTTTCACCCGAGCTCGTGCGTGACGAGACTACAGATAATCCCCGGTGACATATTCTGATTCCAGTATAGTTCTCGCTGCTGCTCAGAAGAGACAGATGGTGACTTTTCTTTATATTATTTATTAGTATTTTTATTCCCCATGTTTTTACACTGCAGTGGCGTCTGTGGGTGATTGCCGTGGTAACAGATGGTTGTTGTTGGTTAGTGGGAGCTCAAACCACGGCGCGGAGCGAGGGCGGGGTCGTCACGGAGTCCCCGCCTCGCTCCGGCGTCACAGAGCGGAGTAAGAACAGGAAGTGTGAGCTCCGTCCGTCTCTCTGACTCCTCCTCCTCGTTGACTCTGAGTGAGATGTTTGTTTGTGTTTGTGTCGACGGCTCAGACGAGCTATTCTGATGTTAGCGTGCTGCGCTAACAAGCTACAGCTGCCTGTGATGAGCTTGTTTGTGTCACCGTTTGTTTTTCTTTATTTATGTGAATGTAAATGAGCTGTGTGTGTGTGTGTGTGTGTGTGTGTGTGTGTGTGTGTGTGTGTGTGTGTGTGTCCTGGTTTGATTGTTTACCATCATTGAAAGTAAGTGTGTGTGTGTGTGTGTACACGTGTAATCTTGTTCCATAATGGATGTAAATTTGATGCGTGTGATTTCAATTTAAAAGAGAAGGTGACTGACAACAGGAATACAAATCGTGTCGGACACGCTGACCTCATCAGGAGCGCTACCGGTCGCCATGGAGACCAAATACACACAGTTCTTTTCTCATATGTCTCCATCGCAGCTCAGAGTTCCTCCACGCTTCTTTTTCTTCTTCTTATAACTTCTGCCGTCCACGGCTCAAAGTTCTCGTTCTCCTCGTCCTCTCGTCTCCTCAGCCTCGTCCTTCATCATCACGCTTCAAAGTTCTCGTTCTCCTCTTCCTCTCGTCTCCTCAGCCTCTCGTCTCCTCAGCCTCGTTCTCCCTCATCACTCTTCAAAGTTCTCGTTCTCCTCATCCTCTCGTTTCCTCAGCCTCGTCCTTCCTCATCACGCTTCAAAGTTCTCGTTCTCCTCATCCTCTCGTCTCCTCAGCCTCATCCTTCATCATCACGCTTCAAAGTTCTCGTTCTCCTCATCCTCTCGTCTCCTCAGCCTCGTCCTTCCTCATCACGCTTCAAAGTTCTCGTTCTCCTCGTCCTCTCGTCTTCTCAGCCTCGTTCTCCCTCATCACGCTTCAAAGTTCTCGTTCTCCTCGTCCTCTTGTCTCCTCAGCCTCGTCCTCCCTCATCACGGCTCAAAGTTCTCTTTCTTCTCATCTCCTCAGCCTCGTCCTCCCTCATCACGGCTCAAAGTTCTCGTTCTCCTCATCCTCTCGTCTCCTCAGCCTCGTCCTTCATCATCACGCTTCAAAGTTCTCGTTCTCCTCGTCACTCAAACACTTCCGTTCACCACGTCACAGACGCTCTGTTCAGGACATCACAGTTGGATGTGAACTCCCCCGCGCCCTCTGCTGGAGCACGTGGGAACTACATCAGACAGTCTGATGCACATCCAGAGTCTGTGTGTGGACCTCACACTGAACATCTTTAGTTTCTGAGTCTGTTTCAATGAGCAATCGTTTCATTTGACTAGTTTCCACGACAGAGGAACATAGAAGACTCGTCTTCACCTGCTGTGCTCATCATCATCATCATCATCATTATCTGTCTCTCTCTCCTGGTTTATCTGTGTGAGGAGCTCCCTCTGTCTCATCGCCGTGCGTCTTTTATCTGCCGCTCAGTGAAGTGTCAGTGAATCCCCGGAGGAAACAATGCAAATGTTATTTAAAGAACTTTCTCACAGAGACGTTGATTTCAGAGCATTCGGATAAATTAACATGTCAAATATGTAAATATGAAGCCGGAGTTTAAAAAAAATCTAAATATGGAAACTCTCCATGGGATTGGGAACATTGTTTTTTGGGGTGATTTTTGTAAATATTCCAAATTGGAACCCTTCCCTGGGAATTAATCTGACTTCTTTCAACGCTATTCCTGATGCTGAGCGAGTTCAGAGGTCATCAGGGAGTTCAGAGGTCATCTCCACTGTTTTTGGTTTTTAAACTTCAAAGAGTTCTTCCACCATGTTTGTGTCTCTGTGTGGCGCTCGCTGGTCGTAGGAGGCAACATTCTAACACTGTTCCACCTCTGGTTGGAGGTTAGGGGACGTCTGAGCTGTGGTTGTGGGCGGAGCATAAACAGAGATTGTGGTGTCGTGAGGCTTTTTAAAGACTGTTTTTGGATATTGTTGTTTT